>NC_057713.1:131382328-131394843 GCF_004010195.1 Chiloscyllium plagiosum
TCACCTTTCTTATTCCTAACCTCAGCCCAAACTACCTCAGATGGCAAGTCCTCATCCATCGTCCTTTCCACCACTGTAATACTATCTTTGTCAAGCAATGCCACACCTCCCCCTCTTTTACCCCCCCCTCTGACCCTACTAAAACATTTAAACCCTGGAACCTGCAACAGCCAATCCTGTTCCTGTTCTACCCATGTCTCCGTAATAGCCACAACATCGAAATCCCAGGTACCAACCCACGCTGCAAGTTCACCTACCTTATTTCGTATACTTCTTGCATTGAAGTATACACACTTCAAGCCACTTTCCTGTTTACAGGCACCCTCCTTTGAGATTGATGCCATGTTCCTAACCTCCCTACACTCCAGGTCCTGCACCCTAAAGCTACAGTCTAGGTTCCCATGCCCCTGCAGAGTTAGTTTCTTCCCTTGGTAACTGCTCCTTTCCCACTCCAAGGCTATGCTAAATGTGAGGCAGTTGTGATCACTTTCACCAAAGTGCTCCCTCACCTCTGCCAACTACCAAATCCAAAATGGCCTCTCCCCTTGTCAGTCTGTCTACATACTGAGTAAAGAAACCCTCCTGAACACACCTGACGAAAACGGCTCCATCCAAATCATCTACTCTTAGGAGGTTCCAGTCGACATTGGGAAAATTGAAACACTACCACCTGCTTGTCCCCTCCAAGCCACTTACCATCCTGACTTGGAAATATATTCCTTTCCAGTTGCTGGGTCGGAATCCTGCACTTCCGTCCCTCACAGTATTGCGGAGGGACTGCTACGAAATGGATTCAGCTCACACACCTTCACATGGCAACGAGAGAAGGATAATAAACACTGGCAAAACTAATAACACTCCTTCCGATGAATGAATAAAAAAGCTGACAACTCAGACAGAAAACACTTCTCCACGTCTCTGACATGGGAAACCCCTTACTGTTAAGCTGCACTTTTATATCGCTCCATAATCCCAACCTCTCCTGCAAAAGGAAACATCCTTGCAATATTCACCTTGTTAAGTTCTTGCAGGATCAATCTCAATCAGTCAGAATGCTTCTCATTTTTCTGAACTTCAACAGGACAGGCCCAGTTTTTCCCCATTAGTCCATCCTTTCCATCTTTGGAATCAGTTGATTGAATTTTCTCTTCACTGCTAATATATCCTATATTAAATAATACAACCAAAACAGCACACACTTACACAATGTTCCCAATATGGTCTCACCAATGCCCTATAAAACTTCCCTACTGATGTATTCCATTCCCCTTGTAATAAATGACAACATTCAATTTGTCTTCCTAATCACTTCCCGTACCCCCAAACAAGATTCTTCATATCCAGATCCCTTGTACCTTAGACCTTTGCAATCTCTCCCTATTTAAATATCAGGGCTGCTTTGCTCTTCTTCTTGTCAAACTGGATGAGCTCACATTTTCCTACATTATACTCCATGTGCCAGTTTTTCACTCACTCCATACCTCTGCAGCTTCCCAAAGTCCTCTGCACAACTTACTCTCTTCCCTGTCTTTGTGTCATAAGAAATTTTAGCAACTGTAGATTTGGTCGCTATATCCAAACCATATAAATATTTGAGATCTGAACACTTACCTTTGTAGCATTCTCAGGTTGCATTCTCACAATTACTCTTTTATCGCTAATCTATGTTTCCTGACAGCTAACCAATCCTCTGAGTATGCTAATATGTTACCCCAAATGCCCCATGAGCTGTTTTGTTTTTATAGTCATCTTTGATGTGGCAAGTTTTTGTGATTCTATCCCTTTATATTTAGAGTCATAGAGATGTACAGCACGGAAACCCTTCGGTCTAACTCGTCCATGCCAATCAGATATCCCAACCCAATCTAGTCCCACCTGCCAGCAGCCGGCCCATATCCCTCCAAATCCTTCCTATTCATATACTCATCCAAATGCCTCTTAAATGTTGCAATTGTACCAGCCTCCACCACTTCCTCTGCCATTTTCACAATACAACCCATCCCACCATCACTCCACTCCTTCTCTTCCTAATCAGGTCCTAGGTTTAAGAAGTAATTCCTAGCTTGGTCATTCCTGTCTAAGTGGACTTTAGCTGTGATACCTTATATGCTTTTATCCCATTCTGGTAGGCTTCTGCTGATCTACTCGGATTGAACACTGCAAAGCCAAAGGCTAGAGTTTTATGTTACCCTTCCCCCAGCCCTGCTTTCACTCTGTCTTTAAGTACAAGCAGATGTAAATCAGAAAAATGAGGTTGTAAAATAGAGTTTAATTGAGCCAACTTTAAAACGTGACTCCAAAAACACATGCTGCCTGACCTGCTGTGCTTTTCCAGCACCACACTCTCGACTCTGATGTCCAGCATCTGCAGTCCTCACTTTCTCCAAAAATACATGCACCAGTCCTACCTTTTTAAAAAACGTCACTTCTTAAGACTGAACTTTGTTGAGCTATGGATGTTTCGAATGAATTGCAATTATTAAAGAATAATGTCTATGTGACGATAATCAATATAAGTTTGAATTGTGCTTGCTGGAGGCTGGACATTTTAAATGATCAGACATTGAGGCCTCCAGTACTGAAAAACTGAGCTGAAAATATATGAAACAGGATGAGTGACCATCCTGTGCCAAACACTGGGAGATTGTCTCAGCTTTCTATCACCTGAGCGGAAGTGAGGACTACAGATGCTAGATTAGAGTCAAGGTTAGAGTGGTGCTGGAAAAGCACAGCAGGTCAGGCATCATCCAAGGAGCAGGGAAATCGACATTTCGGGCAAAAGTCCTTCTTGATGAAGGGGTTTTGCCCGAATCGTTGATTTTTCTGCTCCTTGGATGCTGCCTGACCTAATCTTTCACCCACCAAAATTGGAGGTGTAGCAAAGAGGGTTACCTCAGATTACAACAGGATCTGGACCAGATGGGCCAATGGGCTGAGAAGTGACAGATGGAGTTTAATTCAGATGAATGCAAGGTGCTGCATTTTGGGAAAGCAAATCTTAGCAGGACCGATACACTTATTGGTAAAGTGCCTAGGGAGTGTTCCTGAACAAAGAGACCTTGGAGTGCAGGTTCATAGCTCCTTGAAAGTGGAGTCGCAGGTAGATAGGATAGTGAAGAAGGCGTTTGGTATGCTTTCCTTTATTGGTCAGAGTATTGAGTACAGGAGTTGGGAGGTCATGTTGCGTCTGTACAGGACATTGGTTAGACCACTGTTGGAATATTGCGTGCAATTCTGGTATCCTTCCTATTGGAAAGATGTTGTGAAACTTGAAAGGGTTCAGAAAAGATTTACAAGGATATTGCCAGGGTTGGAGGATTTGAGCTATAGGGAGGGGCTGAACAGGCTGTTTTCCCTGGAGCGTCGGAGGCTAAGGGGTGACCTTATAGAGGTTTATAAAATTATGAGGGGCATGGATAGTGTAAATAGGCAAAGTCTTTTCCCTGGGGTCGGGGAGTCCAGAACTAGAGGGCATAGGTTTAGGGTGAGAGGGGAAAGATATAAAAGAGATTTATGGAGGAACTTTTTCAGGCAGAAGTGGTGCGTGTATGGAATGAGTTGCCAGAGGAAGTGATGGAGGCTGGTGCAATTGCAACATTTAAGATGGGTATATGAATAGGAAGGGTTTGGAGGGATATGGACCATGTGCTGGCAGGTGGGACACTATTGGGATGGGATATCTCGTCAGCATGGACGGGTTGGACCAAAGGGTCTGTTTCCATGCTGTACATCTCTATGACTCTATGACCTGACCCTCATTCTACCCTTAACTTCCATGGTATCCCAACATCTCCAGAATCATGTTGGTTAGATCCAGGACATGGAGTTCCTCAGGGTAGACAGTTCCCTGAGTAACTTGCTCAAAGATGTTATTACACACCTCTGGAGCAAATGGCATCCTGTTCCAAACATAGAGATGCTACCACAGTTAAAATGTGTTTAATTAAAGTCTGGGTATTAGAGTCCATTCCACATTATTATAGGCACACTAAGATACTTATAAATTAACCCTCTCAGACATATTACGAGATACCTCCAGGAGGGACAGGACTTGAACCCTGACCACCTGACCCAGAGGCAGGGAGTGTACCACTGTGCAACACAATCCCTTTACCGCATTGGTCAGATGCAGTTGCCTCCAGCGATTGTAATTTCCCAAGAATCCCTCATCAGCACTACCAGTTCAAACAGTATTTCCTCAGGCTGATGTGGCCCAGGATTGTCACAGTCAGATTGCTAAGTGTTCGCATCAGTCCCAGTGCAGAGCAGACCTCCCCTGTGCTATTGAAATGCAGAAATCTCCAGTGCTACCAAATGCAGTGCTAGCAACAACTCAGGTTCAATATCACCCACACCACAAACTGTACTTACAAAGCTTTTAACTGAATCATGCAAAACAAAACCTGTTTTCCTTTCCAGAGAAACAGAATCTATTATATATTTTCTATGCATATATACTTAATACACACATTAAATATAGAAATAACATACACACAGGCAGGGGAAAAAAATTATAAATGTGAAATTGCTTTTGAACTGCTTCGAAACCAGCACTGAATTATTCTTCACAAAACATGTTTTTGGCTCACAGAAGAGAGCTGGCGCCAATGAAACAGAAAAGGATTATAAAATCTGAGCTGCATCAGGAATTGAACTGAAAAGATGAACTGACAGCACTCCCAGATAGAGGCTGGGCTAAGCGCCATCCGAATGCCTGTGAATGAAGCTTCAGCTTTACCCTCTGACCCCTCACTGTTCAGGCAGCTAGAGAATCCAGCAGCTTCCTGTTGTGAATGTCATGGAATAGGGTGTTTGTTCGTGGGATGAATATGACCCAGCTCAGGCAGCCAGGTTTCTTACTCTCAATCTGTCAAAGAGGTCTTGGCAGTGGCTCCCCCACTGGCTGTTGTAAGTGTGTAAGGTTCCTCGATTGTGTTGTGAACTGACAACCATTTGCTTCTAGCGAGGACACCGTTTATGCCCAATAAATCCTCCTTTTCCATGTCACCTATCATCGGATATGAAGGGAAATGCTACAAGTACCCACGTGCTTTTGAGTCCTCAAAAAGTTTGGACTTAGCCCATCGTCTTTGATCAGTGTTTTATATCAGCATCTATTATCTCCAAACAGCCCTGGACTCAAATATTCAACAGGCTATTGCAATGGAGAGAAGCTAAAGAAAGTTTGGCACTTTACTTCATTGCTTTTTAGTGGGAAATTTCTGAAATTGGCAGCTTCTGCTTAAACTATTGCCATCCTTCATTAGCGTGAGTTGTTAATGTGCTGCATGATTTGAACAAATACTTATCCGATTATTTCTGTACATCAGGTCCCAGTGCAAGTTTCCAAACAGCTGTTACATAGATCGACAATTCAACCAGCCCAGTCATTCTTATGAGGATCATTTTCATTCAAATCAGACCTATCCTTTCACAAGAGCAAAACTATCAGTCTTCTCTGAATCAAGCTTGCCTATTTGTCTGCCTACTCCTACAGTATAATGGTCATGATAATGAAAACGTCTATGATTGAGAATGCTCCAACTCATGGACACTCTTCCATGATTGTTGGAAGAGGGTCATGTGAGCATTCAAACTTGTAAATTACATCCCCACCTTTGGTACTGATGTTTTTACAGAGCCCATTTGTCAATGGTCATGATGTGAAGACACAGGGATGCATCATTAACATGTTTGAATTGGCTCCCACGTTGCCTAGAGTTACAGAGTCATACAAACAGAAACAGAACCTTTGGTCCAACTCTTCCATGCCATTCAGTTTCCTAAACTGAACTTGCCCCATTTGGCTGCGTTTGGCCTGTATCCCTCTAAACCTCTCTTGTCCATGTCTAAAGGGCTTTTCAGGGACAGCATGGTGGCTCAGTGGTTAGCACTGCTGCTTCACAGCACCAGGGACCCAGGTTCGATTCCAGCCTTGGGTGACTGTCTGTGTGGAGTTTGCACGTTCTCCCCGTGTCTGCGTGGGTTTCCTCCGGGTGCTCCGGTTTCCTCCCACAGTCCAAAGATGTGCAGGTCAGGTGAATTGGCCGTGCTAAATTGTCCATAGTGTTAGGTGCATTAGTCAGAGGGAAATGGTTCCAGGTGGGTTACTCTTCAGAGGGTGGGTGTGGACTTGTTGGGCCGAATGGCATGTTTCCATACTGTAGGGAATCTAATCAAGTGTTGTAATTGTACCAGACTCCAACATTTCTTTTGGCAGCTTGTTCCATACACACACCACCCTCTGTGAAAACATTGCCCTGTAGGTCCCTTTTAAATCTTTTCCCCTCTCACCTTAAAACTACGCCCTCTAGTTTTGGACTCCCCTATCCTTGCTCAAAGATCTTGGCTACTTATCCATGCCACTCATGATATTATAAACCTCTATAAAATCACCCCTCAGCCTCCGATGCTCTCGTGAAAAAACCCCAGCCTATCCAGCCTCTCCTTATAACTCAAACCCTCAAATCCTGGAAACATTCTTGTACATGTTTTCTGTCCCCTTTCTAGTTTAACAACATCTTTCCCATCGCAGAATTGAATGCAGTATTCTAAAAGTGGCCTCACCAATGTCTTGTACAGCTGCAGCATGACGTCCCAACCCTAAGATTTGTCAGTACTTGCCAGTCTGATCTAAACTTAACAGTTGCTGACAGATTTGCCAAGGCTAAGTTATTGCAACAGTAAAAGGGGGGGTGGGTATGAGTTACCAGCAGTAAAAGGGAGCAGTGTACCATCCTAGAGGAGACAAAGTGACCTTTCTCTCTGAGGACTCCATCATGTTTTGTGTCACAGTGCCAAATGGAATAGAAAACAGACAGGTTTATCAGAGTTGAGAATGCGATGCTGGAAAAGCACAGCAGGTCAGGCAGCATCTGAAGAGCAAGAGAATTGAGGTTTCAGGCATAAGCTTGTTCAAGGGCTTATGCCTGAAATGTCGATTCCCCTGCTCCCCTGATGCTGCCTGACCTGCTGTGCTTTTCCAGCGCCACACTCTCGACTCTGTTCTCCAGCATCTGCAGTCTCTCTCCCGGACAGATTTATCAGCCCAGGACTGGCCATCGCTTAGGAACTGTGGGCCCTCAGCATCAGCAGCATTGTGTACAATTACGTTCGGTATATTCCCCCAGATACCATTATCATTGAGCCAGGGGATCGACCCTGGTTCATTGTCGAGTGCAAACCAGCATGTGGGGAGCAGCCCAGGCATAGCCGAAAAACCTACCGTCAATCTAGTGAAGCGACAATGCAGATACACTGCATCTCAAACTGCAGGAGCAGCCATTGACCAGCAAGGCTAAGCAATGCCACAACCAACAGACCAGATCGAAGCTCTGCTGTTGAATAGTTGAAGACAATTGAACAACTCACTGGAGGAGCAGCAAGTTCACAAATACCCCCAACCTGGAAGATGGGGGGCAGCACATCAATGCAATGACAAAGCTGATGCAGCTGGACATGCCGAGTGGGGTATGATTCATCTCGGCCTCTTCCAGAGGTCACAGCATCACCGTTTTCAACCTATTCAATTCCCACCACATTATATCAAAACTAAAAGTTTAAGGTTCAGGATACTGAAGGGGCTCTAGACCAGAACAGCATCCCAGCAACTTATGCTCCAGAGGATCACCTGGCCCCTCACCAAATTGCTCCAGTCCAGCAACAACACTGACATCTACCCAGCAATGTGGAAATTTTCCCAGATATATCCTGTACACAAAAAGCAGGATAAATCCAAGCTGACCAATTACCACCCTATTAACTGACTCTTGATCAGCAAAGTTATGGAAGAGATGCTCGATAATGCAATACGTAGAGCACTTGTTCACCAAAATCCCTGCTCACTGACACTCAGTTCAGTTTCTGCTCCACTCAATTGCCAATTATGGGCAAAAGACCTTAAATCCAAAGGTGAGGTGCCTTAACATGAAGGCAGGCAGCACTTAACCAAGTACAGTACAGCTTTAAGTAACCTGAGCAAAACTGGAATCAATGGTAATTAAGAGAAAACTGCCCATTGGTTGAGGTCATACCTTGCATAAAGCAAGATAACTGTGGTTGTTGTTTTAAATGGGTGACCCTGCCTTTAATGTTGTGTCCACTGGTTTTAGATTGTCCCAAAATAAGAAACATCATTACCACATCCATTCTGTCAAGATTCCACAGAATCTTGGATCTTTCAATGAAGTCACATCCTGGCCTTCCAAATGAAGCCTCGCCTGTCCAAGACAATTCTCTCATTTCAGGTATTAGTCTGCTAAACCATCTGAACAGAGCTTTTACACAGAACTGCAGGTGTGCCCCTGTATTATCGAAGCATATCTCTCTTTTGTATTCAATTCCCCTAGTATATTCTCCATGTCCACTCTCTCCAGGCCTCTCAGTATTCTGTAAATTTCAATCAGATCCCTCCTAATCCTGCTAAACTCCATCAACTACAGACCCAGAGTCCTGACCCACTCCTCACATGACAAGCCCTTCATTAGCCATGACCCTTTTTTTTATTCATTCCCAGGATGAGGATGTCACTGGCTAGGCCAACATTTACTGCCCATCCCTAATTGCCCAGGGTGGGGGCAATTGCTGTGGGTCTGGAGTCACGTGTAGGCCAGACCAGGGCAGGATGGCAGTTTCTTTCTCTAAAGGGCTTTTTGAACCAGATGGGGTTTTCCAACAATCGACAATGGATTTGTGGTCATCGTTAGACTCTTACTTCCAGAGCTTATTGAATTCAAATTCCACCATCTACCGTGGCAGGATTCAAACCTGGGTCCCCAGAACATTGCCTCGGTCACTGGATTAACAGTCTAGCAATAATACCACTGGGCTTTGCCTCCCCTTATTGAATTGGTGGAGCTGGCTCAAGAGCTGATTGCATGATGACTGCTCTGAATTTATATGTTTTATTGTATCACTGCACCTGCTTTATCAGGGAATAGTTCACTCACATCAGCACAAGAGCAAAGATTGTCGTGGGTAGTCAGTATACAATCTTCAGTACGTTGTGAAAACAGATCTCTGAGCTACATATTGAAGTTCATCAGCTCTTACATTCCCTACTCCTTCAATTAACAACATGCTGAAGCTTGGTATTTAGATTTTTTTATAGACTTGACGTTTCTCCATTGACTGTGCAGCTGCAAGAATATTTGCATGTGAGAGCTGTTAGAGATGGGAGGGTTGGAGATGTTTTAATCCAACAGGTCCAACCAGACTTAATGCTTGTGCTTTTGGTATCTTCAGGATGTGATGAAGATTTGACCACAGTGCTGTGACCATTCATAAGAACATAAGAACCAGGGGCAGGAGTAGGCCATCTGGCCCTTCAAGCCTGCTCCGCCATTCAATAAGATCATGGCTGACCTTTTCATGGACTCAGATCCATATACACACCCTCTCACCATAATCTTTAATCTGTTCACTGTTCAAAACATTATCTATTTTAACTTTAAAGACATTTACTGAGGAAGTTTCAGCCACTTCACTGGCCAGAGAGTTGCATAGATTCACAACCCTCTGGGTGAAGAAGTTCCTTCTAAATTCAGTCCTAAATCTGCTCCCCCTAATTTTGAGGCTATGCCCTCTTGACCTAGTTTCATCCACCAGTGGAAACATCCTTTCTACTTCTATCTTATCTATTCCCTTCATTATTTTATATGTTTCTATAAGATTCCCCCCACATTCTTCTAAATTCCAATCAATATAATCCCAGTCTACTCATTCAGTCCTCATATGCCAATCCCCTCAATTCTGAAATCAACCTAGTGAATCACCTCTGCACCCTTCTAGTGCCTGTACATCCTTTCTCAAGTAAGGAGACCAAAACTGCGCAAAGTACTCCAGGTGTGGCTTCACCAGTGCCCTGTACAGCTGCAAAATAACATCTCTGTTTTTAAACTCAACCCCTTGAGCAATGAAGAACAAAATTCCATTTGCCTTCCTAATTACTTGAAAAAGTAATTTGAGAGGTCCATTCACCAGTCTAATAACAGCGGCGAAGAAGCTGTTCTTGAATCTGTTGGTACATATATTTACGTTTTTGTATGTTCTGCCCAACAGAAGAGGTTGGAAGAGACTATAACTGGGGTGGGAGGGATCTTTGATGACGACGGCTGCCTTCTGAAGGCAGTGAGAAGTGTAGCTGGAGTCAATAGATGGAAGGTTGGCTTTTGTGCCATATAAATGGCTGATGCCATACTGGGGCATATGCCTTTCAGAAATTAAGGGGGCACAGAAAACCAACAGCTACTCTGTCGAGCTGGTGAGCACCTCAGACCTGGAAGGGAGGAATGATTTGATCCCAGCCTGTAATTTCTAAATTGCAAATGTGGCTCCACAGTTGCACACTTAAGAAGTTTTCCACCCAAAAAACAAACAGGTCCTCATTCAAATGCAGGTGCGTCAGAAATTCAGGCAGAGGCTGGGCGTGTGAAGAGTGTACTTCCCTTCCCTGATTTTCCTCCTCCACACTCTTGTTCTTTACATCAGAAAGAGAGAAGTCACAAATGCAATTCAGAAAACGAAGTTGATATTGTCCAAACCACTCCATTAGAAAATAGTAATACCCCAGAAAAATAGTCCAGCTCTGTCTTACACATAAGAACAGAACAAAGCGGACAGTGGTAACATCTGTATCTTTGGGCCACAAGTTCTGGGTTCAAACCCCACCAGCTACTGAGATGCGTCTGATTAAAAATAATTGGTGTGACTTGTTGTGGTTAAGCATCTGCCTGGGAAACAGGCAATCCCAAGTTATGATTTGGAGATGCCGGTGTTGGACTGGGGTGTACAAAGTTAAAACTCACATAACACCAGGTTATAGTCACCTGACTATCACCTGATGAAGGAGCGTCACTCCGAAAGCTAGTGTGCTTCCAATTAGACCTGTTGGACTATAGCCTGGTGTTGTGTGATTTTTAACTTTGCAAATCCCAAGTTAGGTCTCAATGTTAGCAACCTTGAGATGTTCCTGTGGAGCAGTGGTAGTGTCCTTCCCTCTATGCTAGATGTCCCACTCAGAATCATAAAGTCATACAGCATGGAAACAGACTCTTCAGTCCAACAGGTAAAAACAATAACTGCAGATGCTGGAAGCCAGATTCTGGATCAGTGGTGCTGGAAGAGCACAGCAGTTCAGACAGCATCCAACGAGCAGCGAAATCGACGTTTCGGGCAAAAGCCCTTCATCAGGAATAAAGGCAAAGAGCCTGAAGCATGGAGAGATAAGCTAGGGGTCTGTCCCTTGTACCAATCTCTACAGTCACAACCTAGATAATTGTTGATAAATTATCCTAATGTGGAGCCAGAAATAGCAGGCATGAAGTAGAATGAAAGGCTTCCACTTTGATGTTAAATCGGGTCTTGACTCTGGATTCAGGCTGTTTTTATTCTTCAACTGTTACGGACACCTCCTCCTAATGCCCCCTCGACCATGACCCCACCCCCCATCACCAAACCATCATCTCCCAGACCATACAGAACCTCATCACCTCAGGAGATCTCCCACCCACAGCTTCTAACCTCATAGTCCGAGAACTCCGCACTGCCCGGTACTACCTCCTTCCCAAGATCCACAAGCCTGACCACCCCGGCCGACCCATTGTCTCAGCATGCTCCTGCCCCACTGAACTCATCTCTACCTACCTCGACACTGTCCTATCTCCCCTAGTCCAGGAACTCCCCACATACGTTCGAGACACCACCCAAGCCCTCTACCTCCTCCAAGACTTCCGTTTCCCCGGCCCCCAATGCCTCATCTTCACCATGGATATCCAATCCCTCTACACCTCCATCCGCCAAGCCCTCCGTTTTTTCCTCTCCAGACGTCCCCAACTGTACCCTTTCACCCACACTCTCATTCGTTTGGCCGAACTGGTCCTCACCCTTAACAATTTCTCCTTTGAATCCTTCCACTTCCTCCAGACCAAAGGGGTAGCCATGGGCACACGTATGGGCCCCAGCTATGCCTGTCTCTTTGTTGGCTACGTAGAACAGTTGATCTTCCATAATTACACCAGCACCACTCCCCACCTCTTCCTCCGCTACATTGATGACTGCATTAGCGCCACCTCGTGCTCCCGCCAGTAGGTTGAGCAGTTCAACTTCACCAACACATTCCACCCCGACCTTAAATTTACCTGGACCATCTCTGACACCTCCCTCCCCTTCCTGGACCTCTCCATCTCCATTAGTGACAACCGACTTGACACTGACGTTTTTTACAAACCCACCGACTCCCACAACTACCTGGATTACACCTCTTCCCACCCTATCTCTTGCAAAAATGCCATCCTGTATTCACAATTCCTCTGCCTCCGCCGTATCTGCTCCCAGGAGGACCAGTTCCACCACAGAACACACCAGATGGCCTCCTTCTTTAGAGACCGCAATTTCCCTTCCCGCGTGGTTAAAGATGCCCTCCAATACATCTCATCCACATCCCGCACCTCCGCCCTCAGACCCAACCCCTCCAACCGCAACAAGGACAGAACGCCCCTGGTGCTCACCTTCCACCC
>NC_057713.1:131395325-131420171 GCF_004010195.1 Chiloscyllium plagiosum
ACTGCGAATCCTCTTGCAAGGATGCCTGCCTTGAAGACGTTTTCCTCCTCTCTCTACAAGAATACTCTATGCTACTTTCTCCCCACCCCAACCCTCCCCTAGCTTATCTCTCCACGCTTCAGGCTCTCTGCCTTTATTCCTGATGAAGGGCTTTTGCCCGAAACGTCGATTTCGCTGCTCGTTGGATGCTGCCTGAATTGCTGTACTCTTCCAGCACCAGTGATCCAGAATCTTCAGTCCAACAGTCCATGCTGGACATGTGTCGTAACGTATCAGAATACTTTGACAAAACATAATTCACATACAAAAACGTGTATTTGAAAGTATAAGTTTCAGTAGAGCATTACTCTAGATAAAAGGGCAAATATTAGATGTTCTTACCCATTCTGACCCATGCCCTTATTATAAATAACACTTAAATGCAACACCACACATTCACTGGAATCATACAATAGTGCATTAGCAGGAGGCCACTTGGCCATGTCATCTGAAATAACTCCACAGAGGCCTGTAACCCATCACCAAGTCACCCCTTATCTAAATATAGAGAGTCCTTGACCCTGATCCAGCTCCCTCAGAGCCAGGTCTCAGAGTAAACAGAACCTCTGACACCCCAGTTTCTATCTGATTGGACCAGTTTAACAGCCCCATCAGGGAACTCACATTGTATGAGGTCCACCTGACTGACCCTATCACAATCACTTAAAGATTCAGGCCCACTCTTTCAAAAAACAATCAAAATACTTCTATTCCCCAGTTCACCCCCCCCCCGCAATTTATATTTCCGACATTTATTTATTTATTCCCTTCTGAAGTCTGTTGAATCTGGAGTTGTCGGCCTATCAGGCAAGGCATTGCAATATAAAGCATGTGTTGTGGAAAGTAAATGATGCACATGTCATTATTTCTGTTGCCAATCGCTTTGGATCTATGTCTATTGGTTAACAACATTTCAGCCACTGAAAACAGAGTAAACAATGAGGAATTGATTTTAAACACCCCTATTAAATATCCACTTGGCCTTTCCGTTCTTGTAAGAATTCCAACTTCTTAAGTGTGTCCACATAACTGTACTTCCCCTTCACTGGAAACATTTGTCTCCTGTGATAATTTCAACTGATTGACATTGAAACAAAACACATTACTTTCCATTTGCTTCATGCAACTGATGACACTATGACCAGGAATGCTTCGATAGTCTCCAAGTTCAAACTGTAGGAAGTGGAAGGAATATGTCCAACACTTTGCAATCCAGATGTTCCAACATTGCAGGAAATGGGCTTGGACTGAAACAAAGCTCAAAAATACCCAGAGCTCGTTCATCTTTACATGTTTTGGAACTACTACTGGCCATAACTATGAAACCAGATCATGCTTCTGCAACTAAAATAGCAACATGAAAAACTTATTTTACTGGAAATGTGCCACAGATTCACATTATATGAACAAACCTAAGCAGAGTCACAACTATCAGTGTGTTTCATTTACTTAAAGCAGTACTTTCAAACTGAGATCATGCACATTCAGAGTCCACAAGTGGATCTGAAGTGATCATGGAGATCTGTAATTTCCATTATGGCTTGCTTGTCACACATTAGCACTGCTGCCTCACAGCGCCAGGGACCCGGATTCGATTCCACCCTCCAACAACTGTCTGCACATTCTCCCAGTGTCAGCGTGGGTTTCCCCCGGGTGCTCTAGTCCAAAGATGTGCAGGTTAGGTGGAGTGGGCATGCTAAATTGCTCAATTGATCTTTATGTTATCATTGTAGACAGGAGTAGTGCCAGAAGACTGGAGCAAATGTTGTTCCCTTGTTTAAGAAGGGGAGTCGGGACAACCCTGGTAATTATAGACCAGTGAGCCTCGCTTCGGTTGTGGGTAAGGTGTTGGTAAAGGTTATGAGCGATAGAATTTATCTGGGAAGGAATAATTTGATTAGGGATAGTTAACACAGTTTTGTGAAGGGTTGGTCATGCCTCACTAGCCTTATTGAGTTCTTCGAGAAGGTGATAAAACAGGTGGATGAAGGTAAAGTGGTTGATGTGGTGCATATGGACTTCAGTAAGGTGTTTGATAAAGTTCCACATGGTAGGCTATTGCACAAAATACCGTTTCAGGATTGAAGGTGATTTAGCAAATTGGATCAGTAATTGCCGAGCTGAAAGAAGACAGAAAGTGGTGGTTGATGGGAAATGTTCATTCTGGAGCTCAGTTACCAGTGGTGTGCCGCAAGGATCTGTTTTGGGGCCACTGCTGTTTGTCATTTTTATAAATGATCTGGACATGGGCGTAGGAGGATGGGTTCGTAAATTTGCGGATGATACTAAGGTAGACAGAGTTGTGGATAGTGCCAAAGGATGTTGTGGGTTACAGTGGAACATAGATAAGATGCAGAACTGGGCTGAGAAGTGGCAAATGGAGTTTAATGCGGAAAAGTGTGAGGTAGTTCACTTCGGAAGAAGTAACAAGAATGCAGAGTACTGGGCTAATGGTAAAATTCTTGGCAGTGTGGACAAACTGAGAGATCTCGGTGTCCAGGTACATAAGTCCCTGAAAGTTGCCACCCAGATTGATAATGTTGTTAAGAAGGCATACGATGTGTTGGCACTTATTGGTAGGGGGATTGAGTTTCAGAGCCATGAGGTCATGCTGCAGCTGTACAAGACACTGGTAAGGCCGCATCTGGAGTATTGCAGACAGTTCTAGTCGCCGCATTATATGAAAGATGTGGAAGCTTTGGAAAGCGTTCAGAGGAGATTTACTGGGATGTTGCCTCGTATGGAGGGAAGGCTGAGGAAACGGAGGCTCTTTTCGTTGGAGAGAAGAAGGTTGAGAGATGACTTAATCGAGACTTATAAGATAAGCAGAGGGTGGACAGGGAGAGCCTTTTTCCCGGATGGTGAAGGCTAACACAAGGAGACAAAGCTTTAAATTGAGAGGTGATAGATTAGGACAGATATCAGGGGTAGTTTCTTCTCTCAGGGAGTAGTAGGGGCATGGAACGGCCTGCCTGCAACATTAAGGACATTTGAATGGGTTTTGGACATGCATATGGATAACAACAGAATGGTGTAGGTTGGATGGGCATTAGATTAATTTCACAGGTTGCTGCAACAGCGAGAGCCAAAGGGCCTGTACTGCACTGCAACGTTCTATGTTCTATAGTGTTCAGGGATGTGTAGGTTAGGAGCATTAGTTAGGGTAAATATAGAGTATTAGGGTAGGGGAATGGGTTTGGGTGGGTTATTCTTTACAGGGTCAGTGTGGACTTGTTGGGCCAATGGCCTGATTCCACATGGTAGAAATTCTATGATCCTGTGATTAGCTATCACCATTTCTTGCAATAATAACAGTTTTCTTTATTCTGAAGTTTGGGGCTGGTGATGACAGGAGTGCATTTAATTTCACATTAACAATTCAATACATCTTTATAAACTTAATTTACTGGTAAATTTGGATGCAACACTTTCAAATGTTTTCAAAGCAATATCTTCAAGAGTGCCGGAAACATATCAAATATTTGCAATGGGTACACGTATAATTCCAAAAACCAGCTGGTTCAACAAATGCTTCTATTTGACTCGTGCAATGTAGGTTTGCCTGGCATAACCAGATTTCATTGCCTTTAGAAACGTGGTGATAGTTCACCTTCTTGAATACTGAGTGACTTGTACCTTTTCAAGACAAATATTTAAACCCACTCCAACCCCAACCTCACCATCAAACCAGCAGACAAGGGGGGTACAATGGTAGGTTGGCGCACTGACCTCTACACCGCTGAAGCCAGCTGCCAACTTGAAGGCACCTCCTTCTACTGCCCCCTCGACCACAACCTCACCTCCCATCACCAAGCCATCATCTCCAAGACCGAACACAACCTCATCACCTCAAGGGATCATCCACCCATCGCTTCCAACCTCATAGTTCAGGAACCGCGCACCACCCGATTCTACCTCCTACCCAAGATCCACAAGCCTGACTACCCCAGCCAAGCCATCAACTCAGTCTGCTCCTGCCCCAACAAATTCATTTCTACCTACCTCAATACTGTCCTTCATCCAGGAGCTCCCATATACGTATGGGACACCACCTACGCCCTCCACCTCCTCCAAGACTTTCGTTTCCCTGGCCCCGCCCTCTAGACCTGTCCTACCTGTCCATCTTCCTTCCCACCTGTCCCCTCCACCCTCCTCTCTGACCTGTCACCTTTACCCCCACCTCCATTCACCTATTGCATTCTCAGCTAGCTTACCCCCAGCCCCATTCCCCTCCCATTTATCTCTCCACCCCTGATGAAGGTTTTTTTTGCCTCATTCCTGATGAAGGGTTTTTTGCCCAAAACTCTGACTCTCCTGCTCCTCGGATGCTGCCTGACCTGCTGTGCTTTTCCAGCGCCACACTCTTAACTCTGATCTCCAGTATCTGCAGTCCTCACTTTCACCGCATTATTTAACCTTGTGTCACAATGGGCAGGTTTGGATGAAGACAGTATATTCCTTTTCCTCAAAATATACTAGAAAACTAGATGTACCTTTTATGACAACTCTGTAAGTTTATTACTGATGCTAGACTTTTATTCCTTTCCTGATTAATCTAATTAATTAATAGAATTTAAATTCCCCAACTGTACTGAGAGAATGAATCCAGGTCTCTGGAATATCTCCCAGTCTTTGGGAACAAAACAACAGTGGTACCATAAACTATAAAGGGTGTTCATTTTACAAGTACACCAAACTACAAACAATGTAAACTTGATTCAGTAAGATATGGCCTGCTTCCTTTCATCAGTTGGAGCACAGGGTATAAACATTGGCCAGTCACGGTGTAGCTGTATAGAACTTTAATTAGTCCACATTTGAAATTTGGGTACAGTTCTGGTTGTCACACTCCGAGAAGGATGGGGCAGCTTTGGAGAGGGTACAGAAGCAGTTTACCAGGTCATTGCCTGGTTTGGAAAGTAATAGCTGTAAAGAGAGATTGGACAAACTTGAACGTTGATGGATGAGGGGTGACCCGATAGAAGTTTACAAAACTATGAGAGGCATGGATAGAATGGACAGTCAGGATCTTTATCCCAGGGTCGTAACGTCAATTACATAGCTTTAAAGTAAAAGGGAGCAAGTTTAAAGGTGATATGAGATGCAGGTTTTACACAGAGGGTGGTAAGTGCCTGGAATACATTGCCAGAGGAGGTGGCACAGGCAGGTACAATAGTAGCAGTTAACAGGCATCAGGACAGATACATGAATGGGCAGGGAATAGAGAGATATAGTCCACACAGAGGCAAAAGGTTTTTAATTTAGAAAGGCATCATGTGTTGACATAGTCTTGGAGGGCTGAAGGGCCTGGTCCTGCGCTGTACAGTTCTTTGTTCTTTGAAATCACACCACACCCCAGGAAAAGTTTGTTGCCAATCTTATAAACCCACTCTCTCTTACAGATCTAAGAAACTGAATCTTCCAGATGCCCAGTTAGTCCAATGGCCATACCTCCATGAACAATGTCAGAAGTGGAAATGCTTGCTGAAGATTACACAATGTCCTTGCTGATGTCCTTGAGGGAAGGAGGCTGCCATCTTACATGTGACTCCAGACACACAGCAATGTGGTTGATGCTTAACTGCCCTCTGGGCAATTAGGGATGGGCAATAAATCCTGGTCTAGCCAGTGACCATCATCCCATTAATAAATAAAAAAAAGTTCACATCATCCCTGTCTCTTCACTTCCAGAAGCAGTCCATGTCCAAATGCTGTCAAATCTGGACAACATTCAGCCTCCAGCTAATAAGTAATAAGTAGCATTCCCATTACACAGCCCCAGGGAATGACCATCTCCAACAAGACAGAATCCTAACATTGTCCTTTGACAGTTAAAGGCATTGCTGTAGCTGAATTCCCCATGATCAATAGCCTGGTGATTGCCATTGACGAGAAACAGAATTGGATCAGATCTCTTAAGCAGTGAGGTTACAAGAGCAAGTCAAAATCTGGGAGTTATGCAATGATTAACTCATCTCCTGCCCACCATCTCAACAGCACAAGTCAGCAGGGTGATGGAATACTCACCATTGACCTGGATACATGTATCTTTAAAAAAACTCCAGAAACTTAACACCATCCACGATAAAAGTCATAGCAATCAGAAAGGGGAAATAAAACTGTCTGCCCTCAAGCTCGAGGTTATTGACAAAGCAAAGAAAAGAGCCTTTGTGGCCACCCAACTGTTTCTCCAAACGCATTCGTACCCCCAAGCTGTTCAGCTCCCTGAGAGCCAATCATATATTTGTTCACAGTCAGAAGGCCTTAGTCATTAATAACTGGTCATGAGTCCACAGACCAATCAGGTGCTTATTGCCAACAGAAGCCCCACTCCCACACTCCTTGGTTTCTCTGCGTTCTAGCCCTCCATTATTACTTGATCAAGCGGCTGCATCAACGGTTCTAATAATGAGTGTGTGATTACTCCGCTGTTTAAGTGTATAGACATTTTCTCTCACCTTTTCTGAGAAAAAAGCTTTCATCTGCAGATGAAGGGTCACTGGGGTTGACATGTTAACTCTGTTTCTCTCTTCATAGACCTGCTGAGTTTCTCCAGCAATTTCTGTTCTTTGTTTTATCCACTGTTGGTCTTTTAATCTTGAGACATAGGTTAGGATATTTTTTTTATGTCTGTTCATAAGAAGATTAGGGTGAATCCAGAGAGGTTCTTTAAGTATATTAAAGGAAAAAGAATAACTAGAGAGAGAATAGGATCCCCCTCAAGGATCAAAGTGGACATGTATGTGTGAAACCGCAGGAAATGGGCGAGGTCCTCAATGAATATTCCTCCTCTGTGTTTACCATGGAGAAAGACATGAAGACTTGGGAATCTGGGGAAGTTAGTGGTCATATCTTTGGAACATAAAAATGTGTTGCTGGAAAAGCGCAGCAGGTCAGGCGGCATCAAAGGAACAGGAGAATCGACGTTTCGGGCATAAGCCCTTCTTCAGGAATGAGGAGGGTGTGCCAAGCAGGCTAAGATAAAAGATAGGGAGGAGAGACTTGGGGAGGGGCGTTGGAAATGCGATAGGTGGAAGGAGGTGATGGTGATAGGCCGGAGAGGGAGTGGGGGCGGAGAGGTCAGGAAGAAGATTGCAGGTCAAGAAGGCGATGCTGAGTTCGAGGGTTGGGACTGAGACAAGGTGAGGGGAGGGGAAATGAGAAAGCTGGAAAAATCTGCATTCATCCCTTGTGGTTGGAGGGTTCTTAGGCGGAAGATGAGGCGCTCTTCCTCCAGGCGTCGTGTTGCCATGGTCTGGCGATGGAGGAGGCCAAGGACCTGCATGTCCTTGGCAGAGTGGGAGGGGGAGTTAAACTGTTCAGCCACGGTGCGGTTGGGTTGGTTGGTGCGGGTGTCCCAGAGGTGTTCTCTGAAACGTTCCACAAGTAAGTGGCCTGTCTCCCCAATGTATAGGAGGCCACATTGGGTGCAGCGGATGCAGTAAATGATGTGTGTGGAGGTGCAGGTGAATTTCTGATGGATGTGGAAGGATCCCTTGGGGCCTTGGAGGGAAGTGAGGGGGGAGGTGTGAGCGCAAGTTTTGTATTTCTTGCAGTTGCAGGAGAAAGGGGCCGGGAGTGGAGCTTGGGTTGGTTGGGGGGTGTGGATCTGACGAGGGAGTCGCAGAGGAAGTGGTCTTTCCGGAACGATGATAGGGGTGGGGAGGGAAATATATCCCTGGTGGTGGGGTCTGTTTGGAGGTGGCGGAAATGACGAAGGATGATACGATGTATCTGGAGATTGGTGGAGTGGTAGGTGAGGACCAGTGGAGTTCTGTCCTGGTGGTGATTGGAGGGGCAGGGTTCAAGGGCAGAGGAGCAGGAAGTGGAGGAGATACGGTGGAGAGCATCGTCAACTACGTCTGAGGGGAAATTGCGGTCTTTGAAGAAGGAGGCCATCTGGGTTGTTCGGTATTGGAATTGGTCCTCCTGGGAGCAGATGCGGCGAAGGGGAAGGAATTGGGAATATGGGATAGCGTTTTTACAGGGGGCAGGGTGGGAGGAGGTGTAATCTAGGTAGCTGTGGGAGTCGGTCGGTTTATAGTAAACGTCCGTGTTGAGTCGGTCGTCCAAGATATCTTTGGAACAGTCCATATCACAGTAGAAATGGTGTTCGACGTATTACAATATATGAAAGTGGATAGGCCTCCTAGTCCTGACCAGATTTATCCAAGAACACTGCAAGAGGCTAGAGAAGAAATTGCAGGGGCCCTGGCTGATATTTTTGCCGCGGGCAAGGTGTCAGAAGACTAGAGGGTAGCGAATGTTGTGCCCTTATTCAAGAAGGGCTCTAAAGAAAACCCTGGGAACTATAGCCCAGTAAGCTTAACATCTGTGGTAGGTAAGTTACTTGAGAAGATTCAGAGAAATAAGATATACATGCATTTGGAAAGACAGGGTTTGATTAGGAGTGGTCAGCATGGCTTTGTGAGTGGGACATCATGCTTCACAGATTTGTTAGAGTTCTTTGATGAAGTGATCAGGAAGGTTGACGAGGGCAGGGCAGTAGACGTAGTCTATATGGAGGTAAAAACAATGACTGCAGATGCTGGAAACCAGATTCTGGATCAGTGGTGCTGGAAGAGCACAGCAATTCAGGCAGCATCCGAGGAGCTTCGAAATCGACGTTTCGGGCAATGGAGGGCTTTTGCCCGAAACGTCGATTTCGAAGCTCCTCGGATGCTGCCTGAATTGCTGTGCTCTTCCAGCACCACTGATCCAGAAAGTAGTCTATACGGACTTCAGTAAGGCCTTTGATAAGATTCCACATGGTAGGCTGTTTTGGAAGGTTGGATCGCATGGAATCCTGGGGATCTGGCAAATTGGATACAAAATTGGCTTGATGGTAGGAAGCAGAGGGTAATAGTGGAAGGATGCCTGCTGAGTAAATGAACAAACCCTGCAGACAGCTGCAACACAAAGGAATTGGGGAGTCCTCTTTATCACAGAGGGCTGCTGAGGCTGGGTCAGTAAATATATTCAAGGCTGAGATCGACAGACCTTTCATCAGCAAGGGAATCAAGGATTACTGGAAAAAGGCAGCAAGGTGGATGGGAGGATTGAATGATGGAGCAGATTCGATGGACTGAATGGCCTACATTGCTCCTACATCTTATGATCACACTTGTTCAAATTGATAGGCCAAATATTGTACCAAACTTTCTATAATTCTGAACACAATGAAAATGTCTTTACTTCTGTAGACATGTGATAATAATAAATGATAAATATTTAATGACTATGTTCAGCACATTGTGATGTATTTAACTTAAAGCAATGCGCTTTGTGTCCAGTTACAGCTATCTGACAAATGCTATCCTGTGTAAGATTGGATGGAACCAGCTTAAAGACCATGTAAATTAATTTACTGCTGGCCCCAAATCAGCACTAACTAATCTGAAGGAAATTTAAGAACTGTAAGCATGGAAAATCTCTCCAGTGTGATGAACAAGTGAGCCTTTGCTGGTCAAGCTAGTTCTGTTATACAATGCAGAATCTAGACAGTTCAACATAGCCTAAAAGTAATCTTGCAATGGATGAATGGCATCATCTAATGTGGCAAGAAAAACTCAATCGTACAGTCATACAGCATTGAAACAGACTCATCGGTCCAACCAGTCCATACTGACCATAATCCCAAACTAACCTAGTCCCACTTGGCCCATATTCCTCCAAACATTTCTTATTCATGTGTTTATCCAAATGTCTTTTAAATGCATCCATCACTTCCTCTGGCAGTTTATTCCACACATGAACCACCTTCTGTGTAAAAACATTGACCCCCATGTCTTATTTTAAATCTCCCTCCTCTCACCTTAAAATATGCCCCCTAATCTTGAAATCCCCCAACCTGTGGAAAAGCCACCCGTCATTCACCCTATCTATGCCCCTTATGACTTTATAAACCTCTATAAGGTCACCCCTCAATCTCCTACGCCCCAGTAAAAAAAGTCCCAGCCTATTAAACCTCTCATTGTAATTCAAACCCTCCAGTCCCAGCAACATCCTGGTAAATCCTTTCTGAACCCCCTCCAGCTTAATAATATCCTTCTTGCAACAAGGCGACCAGAACTGCACACAGTACTCCAGAAGAGACCTCACCAACATTCTGTACAACTTCAACATAATTCCTCTGAAGTTCAGCTGCTGTGTCTTCAGTTGTGAATGATTAGTTCTTCTGCTTGTAATAGGAACTTACTGCTATCAAGAATTATAACACCATTCCTCACATCGCCTCCTTTGCTAATGCCATCCTTACGTTTGGAAATGATGATTGGAAACACTGCTTCAACATTGAATGTTGAGAACTCAGCCCTGCACTCCTAACGGATAGTCACCATGAATGCATCTTGAATTGTTCATTATGTTTGAATATTCAATTAATAATAGGAGTGCATCTACAGATTATTAGATTAGATTACTTACAGTGTGGAAACAGGCCCTTCGGCCCAACAAGTCCACACCAACCCGCCGAAGCGCAACCCACCCAGACCCATTCCCCTACATTTACCCCTTACCTAACACTACGGGCAATTTAGCATGGCCAATTCACCTGACCTGCACATCTTTGTGACTGTGGGAGGAAACTGGAGCACCCGGAGGAAACCCACGCAGACATGGGGAGAACGTGCAAACTCCACACAGTCAGTCGCCTGAGGCGGGAATCGAACCCGGGTCTCTGGCGCTGTGAGGCAGCAGTGCTAACTACTGTGCCATCGTGCCACCCACTGTGCCACCGTGCCGCCCATAGAATCCCTACAGCCTGGAAGCAGGCCATTCAGCTCATTGAGTCCACACCAACCGTCCTAAGAGCATCCCACCTAGACCCTCCCCTATCCCTGTAGCCCTGCATTTCTCATGGCTGATCCACTCAACCTGCACATCACTGGACACTATGGAGCAATTTAGCACAGCCAATCCACCTAACCTGCACACTGTGGGAGGGTACAGGAACACTCAGAGGAAACCAACGCAGACATGGGGAAAATGTGCAAACTCCACACAGACGGTCACCTGAGGCTGGAATCAAACCCAGGTCCCTGGTGCTATGAGGCAGCAGTGCTAACCACTGAGCCACTGTGCCAGCCAAGGTGAAGGGAGGATAATTATGTTACTTTCTTGGATCACCAGAAACATAGCAACATTAATTATTTGTGAAGATCTGCAAGTTTCTATGTGCATTGTAAACAGAATATTACACTTGTAATGTCTGAAATATTAAACAAATATTAATTAATCATATAATTAGCTGGAACAACAGTTAACTAAAGCCAACTACACTAGCTGCAGTGGCAGAAGTATCACACTTGCTAAGAACTCAAGCAGCTTTCATGGAGTCTGCACATTTTCAGACACAGGTCAAATTTACTTGTTTGTGGATGTAAAAATATTCGACCTGTAAAGAGAGAGAACTGACTACGGCATAGCCTCTGCCTTCCCTCTCTCTCTGTGAAATCCCTCAGAGAGTCAGAGAGTCGCAAACTCACTGAAAGGCCTCATCACTGCAGATGGAGTGTAATGTTAAAAGATTAAATTGGAATATCACTCTGGATATTAATGTAATATTAAAGGGTTAAACTGCACTGAGTGAACATCCTGGAAGTGGGTGGGGACAACAGTCATGCAGGAATGTGGATGACCCCCCCACTCTATTTAGTCAGTCATTTGCTATTACTCTCCCTACTATTATCAAATTCAACTATTATTCAATCTCTTCCATTCACAAATACTTTCATAGCCATCTCCCGAAGCTAGGACATATCACACCTACATTGTCTTGGGGAATCACAGAGTCAGGAAATCGTCTACATAATGATTCCCCAGGATTAGGGCATTTACATTTACATTATCTCCGAGGATTACCTCAATCTGCCATTGTACCTGGGGTAACATGTGGTTTTGAATGGGGTGAGGGGGGTAAGTGGCCAGTGTACTTGTGAGCATTACTAACTGACCTGTATAAAGGGGATGTGTTTCCTTTCTTCGGGATCTCTTTAACTTGACCTCACACACCTGCGAAGGGGGTCAAAGGGGGGTCACCTAGTTTGTACAGGCTTTAATAAACTTTAATTGTTTGCAGAAGTTGGTGTGTACGAATTGCATCTCGTGTGTGAAACCTCAGGAAAAGAACCTAACAGGAGGATTCGGAATAGAGAAATCTCCACCGCCGCTCCCTCACCACCAGACGCCTGGAGGAAGAACGCCTCATCTTCCACCTTGGAACACTTCAACCCCAGAGCATCAATGTGGATTTCAACAGTTTCCTCATTTCCCCTTCCCCCACCTCATCCTAGCTTCTAACCTCCAGAAACTCGATCCCCTGACCTGTCCGGACTTGTCCGACCTGCCCAGCTCCTTTTCCACCTATCCACTCCACCCTCTCCTCCCTGACCTATCACCTTCATCTCCTTCCCCACTGACCTATTGTACTCTATGCTACTCTCTCCCCACCCCCACCCTCCTCTACCTTATCTCTCCACGCTTCAGGCTCTCTGCCTTTATTCCTGATGAAGGGCTTTTGCCCGAAACGTCGATTTTGCCTGTCCTCGGATGCTGCCTGAATTGCTGTGCTCTTCCAGCACCACTGATCCAAAATCTGAATGTATACCCGCCTCTGAAAAAGAGAATCCAACCAATCATGGAAGAAACCCCACTGGAAACAGTTGTTAACAACATTTTCATCTTTGCTCATGTAAGTATTTTGCAATAAACTGTTTTTTCATTTGTTAGTTACAGGAACATGATGTGTTTCTGACACTCAATTGTATACAGTCCATTATATAATTGGCAGCATCACCATCCTTTTAAATTTCACATCACATCATGATCAGTGAAGTTTAGGAATCAGTCTGTCCCTTGTAAGTCAGTCATATCGCATGGTAAATATCACATACGGTATTAAAGGACAGCAACATAAAACCTTATTAAATAGCAGCAGGGTCTGTTTGCATTGCTGGTAATATGTTTGTTTAAGACATTACTTATTATTTCAGAATGTCTAGTTTTATGTTCTGTTGATACAGTTGATGATCAAACTCTGGCACAGGCTTGAAGTAACTCCACAGAGGCCAGTATCCTGACACAGAGTCACCCTTTATTTACACGTGGAAAGTCTTTAACACTGCGATATTTGTGCACCTTCTCTGTCACCGTAACATTGTATTCCTTGCTCTGTTCTATTACCCTAACACACTTTGTATGATCTGATCTACCTGTAACGCACACAAAACAAAACTCTTCGCTGTACCTAGGTACATCACAATAATAAATCAAATTTAAAAATATTCACCCAAGTACACTAATGCTGTGATCATGAGATGGATTCAATGTATTCTTAACATTAATTTAACTTTAAATTTAACAGAGCAATACCAGTTAAGAATTGATTAAATGCAGAACTGATATACTTATTTCTTAGGGCACTTGCAAACTGTACCTGTCTCTGAGCTAGAAGCCCATGTCTAAGACCCACCTGCTCCAGAGCTGTGAAATAGTGTCTCTGAACTGGTAGACTAGAAATTATCACCACTTATTTCCTATTAATGCCCTTAGTGGATCATAGGTGAGCAATCAGCTGCACATTCACTTCCATTCCCTTGTTGACTGTATTGTCAAGATCAATGAGGGAGATACCCAAGGACATCACTATTCCCCGACCCATGCTGGATACGCAGATGTGGAGACTTCCTGAATGACATGTTTGAGTCAGTTTGGTATCATGAATAATCAGATGGCCAGTCGGCCAAGATATGTTCCCCAAGCTCATATTTAAAAGTTGACTCAGTGCTCAAGTTAAACACGGGGGAAACAGCATTTTTGCAATCTTTTCCAAAGCATTGAGGCTTGTAAGAACTTCAAACCAACAACATGAGTGATTTTATTCACACGTTTAGGAGTGAATTGCTTTGGACTGTTCTATAGACAAAGAAAAATGATCTTAATATACATTATATGCTTATATGCAGCTGACCGTAGGTCCTCTATTGTGACCTTGGGTGGTCAACTGTAGCTTCAACCTATAAAAGTACAAATCTTTTGGAAAACCTAGCTGGGTATCTGTGTGGTATAGTTAACAGGCATTACAATATTTCCCAAGACATTATTCACAGATAGTGCTGAACCTTCAATACGAGGTGTGTTTACATTGGCTATGTTCTGAAGTTGAGGAACTTCCATTCTTATGTAAGAAGATTCCAAGGCTGTATCCTTACTCAGACACTGACACTGTGCTCCCAAGTCATTCCCAAGCATTAATCATGAAGATGGAGAAAAAACTAGTTCACCAGAGAGGAAGAAAACAGATGTTAACAACCTATAATGGTCTTCCTAAAAATAACGTATTTTGAAAATATGGTTGGCTGTGGTAAGACTATATTAATTGCCCATGTCTAACTCTACCAAAACATTGTGGTGCTCCTTCTTGTCAAAACTTGCATTTCCGGTCGTGATTATGTTCCTGTAATGGTCACAAGATCAAGAATTCCAGGATTTTAGCCCAGTGATTTATGAAGAAGCAATGAAACATATACAAGCAAAAAGATGGAGAGATAAAAACAGAATTAAAAGCAGGCAATACATCGTGGAGAGAAGCAGAGTTGACATTTCATTAGAAGGGTCAACATGACCTGAAACATTAACTCTTTTTCTCTGCACAGATTTGTCTGACCTGCTGACAATTTCCAGCATTTCCTGTTTCTGTTTCAGCATTCCAGCTGTTGTTGTACTTTGCTATTCTGTTGGAATGAAGGGAAATTGATAATGTTAAGTCTCTTCCATCCTTCTTATGAGTGAATGGTTCATGGACAGAGGCCCTGTCAAAGTAAGCTTTCTACATTGCAGCATTTGCTTCCTGTAGATAGTTACATTGTACACACACGTGCACCAGTCATGAAAAGTGTGAAGGCTAACTCCAATGGCAGACATACCAGTCAAGTGTATCCAGCCTCTTGAGTCTTGTAACTATGCACAAGTCAAGGATTGAGATGCATGCCATCACACTTGTGCATTGTTAAATGTTTAACTGTCAACTCAACTGACCCCCTAGAAATTGAAGATGGCATTCACCATAACAATGCCTGAGGTCAGTGGGAGATTGTTGAGTTTATTTTTGGAGCAATAGTCACTGGAGGGATCATATTGTGGGTTTGAATATCGTCTGAAATATCCCAATCTAAGCCTGGATCTTGTCTTCAGCCCTTCATAGAATAGAATCCCCATGGTGTGGAAGCAGGCCATTCAGCCCATCATTCTGAAGAGCAGCCCACCAAGGCCCACTCCAGCCCTCTAATCCTGCATTTCCCATGGCTAATCCACCTAGCCTACACAACCCTGGACACCATGGACAGTTTGGCATGACCAATCCACCTAATCTGCACATCTTTGGACTGTGGGAGAAAACCAGAGGACCCTGAGGAAACCCACATAGACACGGAAAGAAGGTACAAATTCCACACAGACAGTGGACCGAGGATGGAATCGAACTCAGGTCCCTGATGTTGTGATGCAGCAGTGCTAACCACTGAGCCATGGTGCTGCCCGTGTTGTTGACTGATGTGGGTTGTTTCTCACTTTGTTCAAAGTGAAGCTGTGGAAGCATCATGGAATGCCCCATTATTCATCTTGTATCTGTTGGGATATTTCCCCATTGGACCAAACAAAAATTAAGAACGACTGGATCGATTGGGCTTGTACTCGCTGGGGATCTCATTGAAACACATAAATTCCTGATGGGACCAGACAGGGTAGATGCAGGAAGAACTTTCCCGATGTTGGGGAAGTCCAGAACAGTCTAAGAAGAAGGGGTAAGCCATTCAGGGCTGAGATAAGGAAGAATTTCTTCACTCGGAGAGTTGTGAACCTGTGGAATTCTCTCCCACAGGAAGTTGTTGGGGGCAGTTCATTACATATATTCAAGAGGGAGCTGTTTGTGGCCCTTTTGGCTCAAGGGATCAAGGGGATAGAGAGACAACAGGAATGGGATACTGAGATTGCATGATCAGGCATGGTCATACTGAATGGTGGTGCAGGCTGGAAGGGCTGAATGGCCTACTCCTGCGCCTATTTTCCATGGGAAGAAGTTACCTTAAAAGAACTAAGAAGAAACCTTGTTAGATGTTGTCCATGGAGGGAAGATGCCAGGAATCATGGACAACTTGAAGAATAATAAGGAGGCAGAAAGTAGAGTATGAGAGAAAGCTGGCTAGTAATATTAAAACAGAAAGGAAGAATTTTAAAAAGAAAAGAGTAATTAAAGGTAGTGTTGGTCTTCGATGACAGTGAATTGATGACAGTATACAAAGAAATGGCAGACACTTTGAACAGGCATTTTCTGCTGATCTTCATGGTAAAAGATTGCAAAAAACCTCCCAGAGATAATTGAAAATCACAAGGTTATAGGGAGGGATCAAATTAAAACAGTCAGCAGGGGAAAAATGCAAGGAAACAGTTGGAATTAGTTGTAACCATCTCACACAAGACAAGGTAGTTCCTATTCCCTTGTTGTTTGGTCTTCCCACCTGTTGTGAATTCCATTGGAAAGCTGAGTGTTTGTCCTGTTACAAGATGGGTTTCCCATTATACAACATACTCCTTGCATTAATGATGTTTGCTCAACAAAGTCTGCATATATCATCTGAACTTCTAAATTATGAGCAACAATAGGCTATTTGGCCCCTCCTTGACTCTGCCATTCAATGGCTGATCTGAATACACCACACTCCCACTGGTCCTTGAGAACCTTTCACCCCTTTCCTTATCAAGGATCTATCCACCTCTGCCTTTAAAAAAAAATGCAAAGGGTTTGTATCCAATACCTCTTGACGAAGAGAATTTCAAAGGGTCATGATCTTCCATAAGAAAAATAAATTATCCCTCATCTCTGTCTTAAAAGAATGACCTCTGAGTTTTAAGCAGTGATCCCTAGTTGGAGAATCTCCCACAAAAGGAAACAGCCTTCCCAAATGTACCTGATCCAGGCAGCTCAAGATTTTACATGTTTCAACGAGGCTTAACAGGCTGGGGCTGTTTTCACTGGAGCGTCAGAGGCTGAGAGGTGACCTTATAGAGATTTACAAAATTATGAGGGGCATGGATAAGATAAATAGACAAAGTATTTTCCCTGGGGTCGGGGAGAGAGGGGAAAGATATAAAAGAGACCTAAGGGCACTGTTTTCACCCAGAGGGTAATACGCATAAGGAATGAGCTGCCAGAGGAAGTGGTGGAGGCTGGTACAATTGCAACATTTAAAAGGCATCTGGATGGGTATATGAATAGGAAGGGTTTGGAAGGATATGGGCTGGGGGCTGGCAGGTGGGACTAGATTGGGTTGGGATATGTAGTCGGCATGGACGGGTTGGACTGAAGGGTCTGTTTCCGTGCTGTACATCCCTATGACTATATAACTCTATGATATAATCTCACCAATATGCTGTAGGTAAAGTATAACTAGTTATGCATTCAAATCCACTTTAATAGACTTTCTTAATTACCTGCTGTGCCAGTTAAGGAAGTAATTATTAAAATAATTAAAGCAGTTTAAGAGCTGGGGAAAAGTCTGTCATGTTAAAACAAGAAAACTTTCAATGTAGTTTGGCTTGGAGTAGAACTCATTAAGTCACGAATTTTAATGAGTGTACAGCCATGGATAAATGAACTGGAAACTTCAAAACAGCCAACAAGACACAGACATTTCTGAATGATTACATACCACATACAAAACAGGAGGTAGAAACATGGTCTGACCAATTGCTTACATAAATATGCAAACATCATTAAGGCAAGACATTTTATTTTTAAATATTTAATCTGAAAACAAATATTGATAAAAATACCTAACTTACTAGATAGACAAATGAATAGTTTCACATTCTAAATTACTTTGGAATTCCAATTACTGTAGTTCTATAAACAATTTGTCATCATAGTTTATTTCAAATATATGTGTCTTCTCTTGATAATGCACAGATACAGACAGCAAGTCAGGACAGCAGCACAATCTTAGCCTTAAGTAAGGTCAAATGGCAGTGATCAATTCAGACAAGGTTAAATACAACTAGGAGAGCCACTTTGTTGGAAATAGCCACAGGAGAAATAAAGGAGCAAAGAGAGAGTTGTAGAAGAAGGTTGGGACAGTGGTTGAAGCAAAATCTTTGGGAAGAAGCATGGTGTCATGGAATTAAAAAAAATGTAAACACTCCACTACAAAATACATTGAGAAATTTTCAGTCAAGTTTACAATTCATTCTCATAAACCATGACACCTCTTCTTGATTTACAAAAATGTATTTTTTAACTACATCAGGAAGCACTGTATCAGGAAGCATTTCCTCAGGAGTTCCATGTCTTCATTCCGAAACTTTAAATTCACCATCTTACACTCCCACTACAGTCGTGTCATAATCTAAGGTCAAACTGCAAAATTACTATTCATCTGACTGAGGCAGACTGGAAACCCAGCTCTTTGCCTTGCCCCTGAGTGTGGAAGATAACTGCAAGCTATAACAGAAAACAATGTGAAAAAACTCAAATTGTTGGAAAAATTCAGCAAGTCTGGCGGCGTCTGTGGAGAGAAGTAGACATGCTGAGTAGTAATTTTGCAGACTGATCTTAGATTATGAAGCCCCAAAGAATTGCAAATGCAGATCTGACAGAAACACTTCTCTCCATAGATGCTGCCAGACTTGCTGAGTTTTCCCAGCAATTTATTTTTGTTTCTGATTTCCTGCATTTGCAATTCTTTGGAGTGTTGTTTGTATTATGTGAAAGCTGTTCAGCTCAAAGCATCCATGATAATGACCAAGTCATACTGCAATCCCATCATGAAGATCATATCTTAGAGCACTGCTACAAAATAATAACTCTCGATCCCGCAAGGAAATGTGACTATGATGCAAGATAACAGGGGAGGAGACAGTTCAGTGGTATTGTCAGTGGACTACTAATCCTGTGAGCCAGTGCTCCTGTGTTCATAATCCCACCAATCCAAATGAAATTTTGGAATTGGATTTCATGTTGGGACTACATTATGGCATTACCATTGTCAGTTGTGTTCCAGATGATGACCAAAAGTGGACTGTTGGTGTGAAAATTAGTCAGGTTGGATTTATCTTGCTTTTTGTGTACAGAGCATGTCTAGACAATTTTCCATATTGTCAGGTAAATGTTGATCTTAATGTTTTACTGGAATAACTGGACAAGGCCATGTCAGGGAACAGCTAAGAGTGAACCTCATTGCTGTTGGATTGGATCACATGTAGGGCCAGACCAAGTAGAGGTGGCAGATTTCCTTCTTTCAACAAAATTAATGAACTAAATGGGCTTTTGCAACAATCGAGAATGACTTTGTGGTCATTAAACTAAAGAGTGCTGCTAGAAACAATAATATTCTCAACACTACTCAAAATGTTGTAATTCAACTGCCATCACTTACATATTAATAAGTTAATAAGGGGAGACAATGTATACATTGGAGCAGGAGGCTATTCAGCCCATTGTTTCTATTTTAGTCAACAAAGATCTGACTACCGATCCCATTTTACAGTTCTTGGCCCATAACCTTAGAGGCTACAGTAATACAAGTGAATACCTAAACATTGCTTAAATGTTCCAAGAGTTTCTGACTCAACCATCTTCTCACACATTGAGTTTGGATGCCCACCATTCTCTGGGGAGAAAGTTTCTCAACATCCTTCTTAGCCTTCTATCTTCAATCAATGTCTCCTGGCTGTTGACCCCTCTGCTAATGGAAACATGTCTTCCTATCCTATCTGCGTCCCTTATAATCTCATCCATTTCTCAGACCGCCTCTCAAACTTTGCTGCTCCAATGAAAACAACCCCATCTTATCCAATCTTTTCTTATAGCTCAGACCCTCCAGTCCAGGCAACATCCTGGTAAGTCTCCTCTGCATCTAGTCTAGTCTAAACATATGCTTTCTATAATGAGGTGACCAGAACCGCAGACAATATACCATCCCAGACGTGGCCAAGCCAGCATTTTAAACAGATGCAGCGTAACCTCATGGCTCTTTTATTCAATGTCTCAGCTAATAAAGGCAAATAAACCCACATCCCTTCTTAACCACCTTATCTACCTGCTCCCGAACCATTACAGATCTGTGGATAGGCACACCAAAGTCCCCCTGATCTTCAATACTTCCTGGGATCCTACCACTCATAGCGTAGACCCTTGTCATGTTCAACTTCACGCCGGCCCTCCCCCCCCCCCCCCCCCCCCCCCCCACACACACACACACACAAATCAATATCTTTCTGTGTGCAGAAATGTTCTGTCCCTCAGAATCCTTTCTAATGAATTCCCCAGGATGGAGGTTATACTGGCTGACCTGTAATTTCCTGGTCTCTGATTTTTTAAAATAATAATGGGGCTGCTATCAATGATTCCTCGATCAATATTGCAATCCCCACCTCGTCCATCCCCCTCTCTTGTTGATTGGAATACTGTTTCACCAGGAATGTTGAGGGGCCAATTCCGCCCATCTTTCAGCCAAGTCTTGACCACAGCTAGGAATCACTGACACCCAGTTTGGGTCCCACATGGCCATTCCGTTGGTGACTTGATTCACATGTGGATGATAAAGCTGAACTCCAGAGGTGGGGTGAACTGAAAGTGACTGCTGAACACCAAGATCGCGTGTGACAGTTTGTGGCATCAATAGGCCCCAGCAAAACCTGAGTCAATGTCAAAGTTGAATGGGAGTCCACTCAGTATCAGACCCTCCTAGTGCCTCAAATGCATGTAAATATAGTCTTGTATGTGCAAGAAATGTTGTTTGTTTAATTGGCTAGAGTCAAACTCCAATACCTGCTTGCTCTCTTGATATGCCACTGTCCAGAACTGAACTGAATTTGTGACTATGTATATACACAAAGATTTTTTTTATGAGTAAAGTATATTCTTGAAATTAAAAACAACTTGAGTCAATGGGAATCGGGGAGAAATCTCTGCTAGTTGGAGTCAAATCTAGCACAAAGGAAGATGGTTGTGGTTCTTGGAGGTCAGTCAGCTTAGCTCCATAACTTCTTTACTGAAGATCACCATGGTAATGCCCGAGGCCAAACTATCTTCAGTTTCTTCATCAATAACTTTCCCTCCATCCTTCTACAAGGTTTCTACAACACCACCACTTCCAAGTTCTCCTACAAGCCAAACATCATCCTGACTTGAAGCTATTTTGCTATTCCTCCATTGTCATTGGGTCAAAATCCTGCAACTCCCTTCCAAACATCATTCTGGGAATCCCCCCACACCAGCATTTCAGGAAGACAGCTCAACACCAGGACAGATGGTATGGACAATGAATGCCAGACTAGCTAACGAGGACCACATTTCATGAACAAATAAGAAGCACTACAATAACATAAATTATTTAGATAGGAGGTATAGTTAGTAAGTTCGAGGTGTAGTGGACAACGAAGAAGGTTACCTCAGAGTACAGCGGGTTCTTAGTCAGATGGGCCAATGGGGCTGAGGAGTGGCAGATATAGTTTAATTCAGATAAATGTGAGGTATGGCATTTTGGAAAGGCAAATCATGGCAAGACTTATACACTTAATGCTAAGGTCCTGGGGAATGTTGTTGAACAAAGAGACCCTAGAGTGCAGGTTCACAGTTTCTTGAAAGTGGAGTCGCAGGTAGATAGGATAGTGAAGTAGGCATTTGGTATGCTTTCCTTTATTAGTTAGTGCATTGAGTACAGGAGTTGGGAGATCATGTGGCGGCTGTACAGGACACTGGTTAGGTCACTTTTGGAATATTGTGTGCAATTCTGATCTGCCTGCTATAGGAAGAATGTTGTGAAACTTGAAAGAGTTCAGAAAAGATTTACAAAGGTGTTGCCAGGGTTGGAGGGTTTGAGCTATAGGGAGAGGATAAATAGACTTAGGCTATTTTCCCTGGAGCATTGGAGGCTGAGGGGTGACCTTATAGAGGTTTATAAAATCATGAGGGGCATGGATAGGGTAAATAGAAAAGGTATTTTCCATGGGGTGGTGAAGTCAAAACCTGGAGGGCATACGTTTAAGGTGAGAGGGGGAAGATTTAAAAGGGACTTAAGGGGAAATATTTTCACTCAGAGGGTGGTGGGTGTATCGAATGAGCTAACAGAGGAATTGGTGGAGGCTGATATAATGACAACATTTAAAAGGCATCTGGATGGGTATATGAATAGGAAGGGTTTAGAGGGATATGGCCAAATGCTGGCAATTGGAACTAGATTAAGTTAAGATATGTGGTCGGCATTGACAAGTTGGACCGAAGGGTCTGTTTCTGTGCCGTCTATCTCTATGACTCTAAGTAAATATTTTGATAATGAACACATCTAAAGCTTTGTTTGGTGGGAACAAAAATTATGAATGCGTACCCTCTTGGCAGCCCTCAATCTTGGAAGAGAAATGATTGGCTCCATGGTGGCCTACACACTGTTAAATATTGGATTGCCTGGTGCAGCTCAGCAGCACCATTCTCTCATCACTGTCTCTGCCACATTTTTTCAGAACAAGACATTGAGCCAAGAAGGGATTTGTTGTCATTGATTTTCTCCGGACCTTTTTTGTCAGCCAATTGTGCTTTGTGTCTCCAACTACTTCTTCCATGACCTCAAGAATTCTGGTAAACCAGAGGACTCGACCGTGTTTTAGAGACCGAAGAGAAATCAAGTAGTTGATAAACAGGGAAGAAGTACAATACATATACACTAATGAGTAATATGAAGACACAGTAGCAGATATTTTACCAGAAAATAAAATGATTTTCATTCATGTACTTTGGAACTGCATCTTCCAATGATTGCCACATGCAAGACTTTCCTCTGTCTTCATGGTTTATTCTTGAGCATCTGCCTCATCTGTGTAGAAAGTTTCTGACAATCTCTAACATTCTTGTCAGATGTTTTGAATTCTCAAACTGTTGCACAGTTATTTGGTGTCTTTGCAACCTCGATTACTCCTCAGTTTAATTTGGGCTATGGACCTACCATTGTTTTTTAATATCATGTTGCCATATTAGAGGGGAGGATTTGTGGGAATGCCGCATATACAAGAGAAGCTGTGGCATTACCATCACACATTGATGTACACAGGTACAAGTAGCTGCCTTCACTGGCGTGCTAGTCTCTAATTCTATCAAGCAGATTTACACCAGGGCATGTTTAACTTCAGCAATGGGTGAGTTTGACTTAAAAGTCTTGAGATACATGAAAAATGAATGACTTTATGGCCAAACATTAGACTCAACCTTCAACTGAAATTAACCATTACTCAAGTAAACTAACCTTGAATTTTGGTCACACTTATTCAAATGTGACCAGATCTTTTTGCATTTGCACGACTTTTAGCCCTCCGTCATGTATTTATTTATTTAACTGTAAATATCTTAGCCTTGTCCCTCCTGTGATCAGTTGGTCAATAGTAAACATCCAATATTAATTTTCTTCATATGCCTCTCTACAGGTTTTCCACATTTTCCACATACTCAGTTTATCTCTATGTTATTATTAAGCTGGGTTTCTGTGATGCTCAGGATATAATGGACTCCAATAAATATCTACAGATGAAGGAACACAAAGAGAATTAAGCCATTCATTCCATCATACATGTTCCACATTTCAATTAGAGGGTGGCTGCATACTTCAATTATTTTTTTCCTGTTTTTGATCCTGTGCTGTACTATGTTCTACGATCCATATCCATCAATATCTTTACCTAACAATAATCCATTAAATTCATCCAATCTTGAACATTTCAAATGACTTAGAATTTACAGCATTTGGAGGGAGAGTTTTCTGGTTTCCATTAATAATTGTGACAAGATGCTTTCTGATTTCATCATTAAATGGCCTCCCTCTTAAGAATTACTTAAGATAATGTAAGAATAGATTGTTTTCTTCTGGAGTCCCTCTGGAGTTCCCTGTATCTTAAATCTTTCATTTGTAAGACCTTGAATCAATTACCTTAAATCATCTGAAGTTTAAGGAAATGCAAACTCAATTTATGTAACCTAACCACATAATTTAACTGAGGGGACTATTCATGTGATCACACTATGCTCCTCCAATACCATTCCATCTCCCCACGACCTGAACTGAATGCTGGGGTCAATTTTTCCCAGAAGGCCAAAACAAAGATGGGTCAGAGAAAACGTGGCCACTTCATCACACAGCCAGAGGTCCCAGCTCCTTTCCCACCGCCAACTGCTTTCAGTCAGCAGAGGAGAAGGTGGGTTTCCCAAAAGTGGCCCACACCAACAAATAGACCAATTAAGTGAGGGGTGGGCTAAATATGTGCCTAATTTTCAGATGTTTTGGAGCCCTCAGTACGAGGGAAGGCATGCAGCAAGTCAAATTTGAGATTGGTGTCAAGAAAACGTTCTAAAAGTCAGTGACATGGAACAAGATGATGAACTACTTACCTCATCCAGGAACGGAAGGGTTTTTGAAGATAGCAAGAAGGGGATAGTTCAGTTAGGGAGCAGAATTTTTTAAACGCAAAAAATATACTTAATAAAAAATCTTTATGTACATACACAGGAACTTAAGCAGTTCTATACAGAGTTTGCATATCAAGAAAAAAAAGCATTGGAGTTTGACATTCCCTGGATTTGCATAAAACCAGTGCTGTATCCTACTCAGGCAGGGCACCATTTACATACACTGTCTCAGCATGCTCCTGCCCCACTGAACTCATCTCTACCTACCTCGACACAGTCCTATCCCCCCTAGTCCAGGAACTCCCCACATACGTTCGAGACACCACCCACGCCCTCTACCTCCTCCAAGACTCCCGTTTCCCCGG
>NC_057713.1:131421430-131435330 GCF_004010195.1 Chiloscyllium plagiosum
TCCCCCACTCACCCATTATACTCTATGCTACTTTCTCCCCACCTCCACCCTCCTCTCGCTTATCTCTTCACGCTTCAGGCTCACTGCCTTTATTCCTGATGAAGGGCTTTTGCCCGAAACATTGATTTCTCTGCTCCTTGGATGCTGCCTGAACTGCTGTGCTCTTTCAGCACCACTAATCCAGAAAGAGAAGGTCTGATGACCGAATGGTCCCTCAATGTATTTCGGCAGAAAGGCCTGAGACATTAGTCTTTTCCCACCAGTTCAGTTTGGGAGCAGAGACAAGGACTGAGAAGTTTTTCTCCGCTTCTGACTGGAGATGTTTGACACAAAGCATTGTTACTACAGTACCACCGACTAGTAAATGGGTCAAATTACAATGGCAGCTTAACCCTGGCATTTTCCATTATAATTAGTCATGGCAATGTGTCATGAGAAACTGATGGGAATCATGTGCTAAGGTAACTTTTTTTTAATGATTAAGATTATCTGGCAAATTTCCAAAACAAAGCCTGGTTACCTGGTTGGTCAATACCTGGGGAGCTGGAAAAACACAGCAGATCAGACAGCATCTGAGGAGCAGGAAAGTGAACTTTTGAGCCCGAACCCCTTCAGCTGGGTCTTCCTTAAGCAATCAGCAAGTCGGAAATAAGTCAGATCCTATTCCCAACTGCAGAAAGAAGATATTGCAAATCTGAAATTAAAGATGGGAATTCTTGGAAATATGCAGGTGACAGCTGGAAAGGAATTAGCAGATTCATCCTGAAGATGATGCATCTGAAACCCAAACTCTGTTTGCGGTCTTACCACGGAGGCTGAAAATCTACTGAATATTTTTAGCATGGCCTTTTGTTGTTTCTGATTGAATCTGCTGCCAGGTATATTTGTGGCACAACCTGCAAATTCATGACTTTGCAAAGCTCTTACACATCAGTTTGAAAATATGAACGCCACGCTTGCGCCAATAAGCTAGCTTTACACGACAATTTGAACGATCTAAATGGAACATCTAAACGGTTAAGTTTAAAATCCCCTTTTCCTCTCTTTGATTTGGCAAAAGAAAAAGCTTCTTTTGTTATTTTTGTAGCATTTTTCCTTCAGGATACCAACCAATCCGCAACCTATTGTCCTGTCTCTTTCCCAATCCCTTGGGGCTTCCTTGAGGAAATAAAAAGATTGTATAAATAGGCACCAAATTCCCGGGAATCGCGTCATTTCCTCTCTAATCGCAGAAAAGTCCAAATCGCCTTTTCCCAGCGTTTCCCGCAAAGACAAGATTCCTCAGCATCTGCAGAGGGGTTGCTGAGAACAGCATACTGTTGCCATTTTCACTGGAGTTCCAACAGGAACCTGAACTTTATTAGTTTCCCCAGAGTGAGCTGTCAGACTTTGGGAGAGCAAGTCTGCTCTGAATTAGAAATCTGATTAGATCCTTCATTCACAAAGCACTCTGCAGTGTAATTGTAAAATCCCAGTGAAACAGTCAACTCAAACAAACCCCTCAGCTATCAGAGTGAGAAATCCGCACTAAACCAAGTCTGTTTAGGTTCACAGAACTAAACTGAGAGAGTGTTCTGTACCACAATATCAGGATGTAATCTGCATTTTACAGCTATCGCTTTATATTAAGAATTTCGAATAATAATTAATGCCAACTTGTAATATTTAAAGTGGCTGAAATGCTTTTAGAAATAATTAAAAAGTGGATAGAGACCAGTTTTACTCACATTTACTCAACATGTAGGTGCAATTAAATACCACATTTTTTATGGTCCCAAAGATTAATTTCTTGGAAGGAGCTGAGTAATAATCGTCTAATTAAAAGAATTAAAACTTTCTCATGGTTTATCGATAATTTAGTAGTAGCATGTTCCAGCTAACCAGAATTTAATTTGAAACAAATTTCACCAGGCTAACTTTGACATAACCAGAGCTGTTATGAATGAAACAGGTCTCTGAAACGTGGCCAGGAGTTGGTTTAAGAATTAAACGCTTGTAAACTTACAGAGACGACAAACTCCAGCGTATCCACATAATCCCTCTCGGTTTTCAGGATTTCAGACAAAACACAAACTCGAAGCCGAAGTTGTTTCTCCAAGTCCTTGCTACTTATCTCCCCTTTACTCTCCGACTTTTCTTCAGTCATTGTAGACCAGCGATCCCTGTTAATTTCATCTACTCCCAGTAACTGGTAGCACCAATCCCTTCCCTTTGCACATCAAATGGCTTTCCTCTCTCTCTCTCGTCATTTAAAGGGGGTTAACCCAGTGGCAGTAAACAGTGTTCTCTGTCTCTCCCTCGCGGATTTGGGTGACTTTCAACTCAATGTTGGAGGGGTGGGAGGAATGGCGGTGTTTTCCCGACTGAACGTGCGGGGAAAGCTATGAGGATCCCATAGGCACTGCGTGTTAACTCAGAGCTGCAGGAGAACAGAAACTGTGGGAAAGCCACTAGGTTTACACATTCACTAAAACACTTCCAGTGTCCCTGACCGCTGCCCCCAGTCCCATCGGAAAACAAAACAGGAAAATAAAGCGATTTTGGAAACTGCAGTTTGCCATTCAGACACACACACACACACTGTCACGTTTTATAACATTGTCCCACATTCCGGAGTTTGGTCATTTCCCATGTTTGTGTGAACACGGGCAAGAAATGCTGACCAGCCGACGTCCCAGGGGTGAGTGGACACATAAACCTGCCCCTTTCCTGAATTTCTGTTACTGTCGGTTCGGGATATCCCTAAACATTCCCCTGACGAAAAGAAACGACCTTTCTGAAACCCAACAGGGATTCCCGGGCGAATGAGAAAGCTGAAGGAACGGGGTGAAGCCATGATTTCAACATCGACGAAAACAATTGGAAAAACAAAACCAGGTTGGCCTGGTTGCTTGTATCGGATTCCCAGCCCGGAAGGGCGCGATTATAACTGCATCAGTTGTGGCAAAGGGGCAACTTTTTGCAGTGGATAAAGTGTGGCGCTGGAAAAACCACAACAAGTCAGGCAGCATCTGAGCAGCAAGAGAGCCAACCTTTCGGACATAACTATCTTTCATAGAACCCCTGCAGTGTGGAAACAGGTCCTTCAGCCTAACAAGTCCACACCTCTCCTAAGAGTAACCCACCCAGACCCATTCCCCTACCCTATTGTCCTAAATTTATTCCTAACTAATGCAACCTTTGGGTGGCACGGTGGCTCAGTGGTTAGCACGGCTGCCTCACAGTGCCAGGGACCTGGATTCAATTCCAGCCTCAGGTGACTGTGTGGAGTTTGCACATTCTCCCCGTGTCTGCGTGGGTTTCCTCCCACAGTCCAAAAATGTGCAGGTTAGGTGGATTGATCATGCAAAATTGTCCATAGTGTTAGGTGCATTGGTCAGGGGTAAATGTAGGGTGGGGGAAATGGGTCTGGGTGGGTTACTCTTCAGAGGGTCAGTGTGGACTTTGGCTGAAGGGCCTGTTTTCATGCTGTAGGGGATCTGATCTAATCTAAACATCCCTGAACACTATTCATGGCCAATTCACCTAACCTGCACATCTTTGGATTGTAGAAGGAAACTGGAGCACCCAAAGAAACCCCATGATGAGAATGCACAAACTCCACACAGACAGTTGCCTGAGGATGGAATTGAACCTGGGTCCCCACCGCTGTGAGGCAGCAGTGCTGCACTGAGCTACCGTGCCACCCCTAACTATTTTCTAACTTTTTGCAGTCCACAGTGATCTGGAATGGGCCTGATGTGTAGTACTTGAATGAGCACTTCTCGTGATATAACATTCAAGGTAATGGGCCCAGTGTAGGAAAGTGGCACTAGTTGAGGGTGTCTTGTATTTTTGGTGGTACAGACTCACTGGGCCTATACTGTAAAATTCCGTAATTCTATGAGACGGTGGTGAAAGTTGATCCAATTGCAAATTTCAAAAACTTAATTGAAGGAGAGAGAAGAAGCTGTTATGGGAAAAGAAGAAGGGATGGGGCTGAAAAAAATTATTTTCAAAAGAACAGGCACAGTGAGCCAAATTGCCTCCGGCTGTAATGTACCATTTCACGATTCTACATACAGTAGCGCCTCAACATACGAACGACCCCGTTCCCGAACAAATCGGTTTACGAACAGGATTGTACGTAAAATTTTGCTTCAACGTACGTACGAAATTCAAGGTATGAACGAAGGTACGAACACAAAAAGCCTGTGTGCGACCACATGGTTTCATTGTTCTGCTTTGCTACGCGCTTGTTGAACGCAAAATCTCTTGGGCCCCCCGTGATCTCATTCAGTTCGTCTTTGGCGTGTGTGCTGTGAACAGCGTTTGTTGCTACGTCCAAGCATTCTTACGCTATCTGAACAATGGGAAAAATTGATTCAGTTCGCGAACTTTTTGGTTCGCGAACCGCTACGCACTTGTTGAACGCAAAATCTCTTGGGCCCCCCGTGATCTCATTCAGTTCGTCTTCGGCGTGTGTGCTGTGAACAGCGTTTGTTGCTACGTCCAAGCATTCTTACGCTATCTGAACAATGGGAAAAATTGATTCAGTTCGCGAACTTTTCGGTTCGCGAACCGGGTCCTGGAACGGATTAAGTTCGCAAATCGAGGCACCACTGTATTCGAAAAGAGTTCAAATGTGCTTTTCTGTTTAAAGAAAAAGGCTGAATTGCGACATAGTTAAAGTCAATGGCTTTCCAATAGTAGCCTCACAGTGGAAACACTGGCAATGTTTCAGTTGAGATTAATGAAAGGTCAAGGACTTATCGAACTGCTGAAGAAATTGGAGTGATGGCAAAACCAATAACTACGATCCAGCCAAACGACAGCGCAATGGTGTCAGAAACTCCAGGTTCCTCATCAATGGCATGCCAGGTAACTTAAGCAACCACAGCAACTTTGGATAGCCTAAGTGTTGAAGTTCTTGTTAAGCCCATCTTTGATGTTGTCTAGCTATGTCCTTCACTCCTAGTCACTTGTGATTTTTCCATTATCCATTCAGTGATGATTAATCCCTGTCCTTCTGCATTAATAATGTTCGACATACAAATCAGGAGCGGGAGTAGACCATCTGAATCCTTCAACCCACTTCATAATTTCACAGGATCAAGGTTACAGAGTAATGGAACATAGAACATTGCAGTGCAGTACAGGCCCTTCAGCCCTCGATGTTGTACTGACCTGTGAAATTAATCTGATGGCCCATCTAACCTACACCATTCCATTATTATCCATATGTATGTCCAATACCCGTTTAAATGCCCTTAACATCGATGAGTCTACTACCGTTGCAGGCAGGCCGTTCCACGCCCCTACTACTCTCTGAGTAAAGAAACTACCCTGATATCTGTCCTATATCTATCACCCCTCAATTTAAAGCTATGTCCCCTTGGGCTAGCCATCACCATCTGAGGAAAAAGGCTCTCACTGTCCACCCAATCAAACCCTCCATTTATCTTATACATCTCAAGTCACCTCTTAGCCTTCTTCTCTCCAACGAAAACAGCCTCCATTCTCTCAGCCTTGCCTCAAAAGACCTTCCCTTCCATACCAGGCAACATCCTAGTAAATCTCCTCTGAACCCTTTCCATAGCTTCCACATCCTTCCTATAATGCGGTGACCAGAACTGCATGCAATACTCCAGGTGCAGCCTTACCAGTGTCTTGTACAGCTGCAGCATGACCTCGTGGCTCTGAAACTCAATTTCCCCTACCAATAAACACCACAAACCATATGCCTTCTTAACCAGCCTTTCAAACTGGGTGGCAACTTTCAGGGATTTATGTACCTGGACACTGAGATCTCTCTGCTCATCCACACTGCCAAGAATTTTACCATTAGCCCAGTACTCTGCATTCCTGTTACTTCTTCCAAAGTGAACTACCTCACACTTTCCACATTAAACTCCATTTGCCACTTCTCAGCCCAGTTCTGCATCTAATCTATATCCCTCTGTAACCCACAACATCCTTCGGCACTATCTACAACTTTGCCTACCTTAATATCATCAGCAAACTTAATAACACATCCTTCTACGTCCACATCCAGATCATTTATAAAAATGACAAACAGCAGTGGCCCCAAAACAGATCCTTGTGGCACACCACTGGTAACTGAGCTCCAGGATGAACATTTCCCATCAATCACCACCTTTTGTCTTCTTTCAGTTAGCCAATTTATGATCCAATTTGCTAAATCATCTTCAATCCCGAAACTGTGTATTTTGTGCAATAGTCTACCATGTGGAACTTTATCAAACACCTTACTGAAGTCCATGTACACCACATCAACCACTTTACTTTCATCCACCTGTTTTATCACCTTCTTGAAGAACTCAATAAGGTTAGTTTGGCACGATCTACCCTTCACAAAACCATGCTGACTATCTCTAATCAAATTATTCCTTTCCAAATGATTATAAATTCCATCTCTTATAACCTTTTCCAACACCTTACCCATAACCAAAGTAAGGCTCACTGGCCTATAATTAGGAGGGTTGTCCTGACTCCCCTTCTTAAACAAGGAACAACATTTGCTATCCTCCAGGCTTCTGGCACTACTCCTGTCAACAATGATAACAAAGATCAAAGCCAAAGGCTCTGCAATCTCCTCCCTGGCTTTCCAGAGAATCCGAGGATAAATCCCATCTGGCTGAGGGGTCTTATCTATTTTCAGATCTTCCAAAATTGCTAAAAACTCCCCGTTGTTAATCTCAATCCCATGTAATCGAATAGCCTGTACCTCTGTATTCTCACTAACTTTGCCCTTTTCCAATGTGAATAGTATTCATTAAGCGCTCCCCCCTTCCTCAGATTCCACACACAACTTACCACTACTATCATTCTTTTATTCCTGATATATCTATACAAAGCCTGAGGGTTTCCCTTGATCCTATCTGCCAACAACTTCTCATGTCCCCTCTTCTTAGCCCTCTCTTTAGATCTTTTCTGGCTAACTTATAACTCTCAAGACCCCTAACTGAGCCTTCACGCCTCATCCTCACATAAGCCTTCCTCTTCCCCTTGACAAGAGCTTCTGCTTCTTTAAGAAACCATGGCTCACTCTCTCGACAACTACCTCCCTGCCTGATAGGTATATACTTATCAAGGACACACAGTAGTTGTTCCTTGAATGAGCTCCACATTTCTAATGTGCCCAAACCCTGCAGTTTCCTTCCGCATCCTATGCATCCTAAATCTTGCCTAATTGCATCATATTTGCCTTTCCCCCAGTTATACTTCTTTCCCTGTGGAATATACCTATCCGTGTCCATTGCTATTGTAAACGTGACCGAATTATGGTCACTCTCGCCAAAGTGCTCACCTACCTCCAAATCCAACACCTGACTGGGTTCATTCCCCAGTACCAAACCCAATATGGCATCACTCCTTGTTGGCCCGTCTACATACTGTGTCAGAAAACCCTCCTGTACACATTGAACAAAAACTGACCCATCTAAACTACTTGAAACATAGTTTTCCCAGTCAATACTGGAGAAGTTAAAGAGCCCATAACAACTACCCTGTTACTCTCACTCCTATCGATAATCATCTTTGTTATCCTTTCCTCTACATCCCTGGAACAATTCAAGGGCCTATAGAAAACTCCCAACAGGGTGACCTCTCCTTTCCGGTTTCTAACTTCAGCACAAACTTCCTCAGTATATGAGTCCTCACATGTTATCTCAGCTGCTGTAATAATACCCTTGATTAACAATGCCACACCCCCTCCTTTACCATCTTCTCTATTCTTAGTGAATCTGCAACAACCATTCCTGTCCCTCCTCTAGCCACATCTCTGAAATGGCCACAACATCGAAATCCCAGGTACCAACCCATGCTGCAAGTTCACCCACCTTATTCCAGATGCTCCTGGAATTGAAGTACACACATTTCAAACCAACATCCTGATTGCTGGTGCCCTCTCGCGACCTTGTAAGCCTAACCCTGACCTCACTACCCTCATGCTCCTGTACCCTGGAACTACAATTCATATTCCCATCCCTCTGCTGCATTAGTTAAACCCCCCTCCACTCCACTCCCCCCCAAAGAGCATTAGCAAATCTCCCCCCCAGGATATTGGTACCCCTCTGGTTCAGGTGAAGACCATCCTGTTTGTAGAGGTCCCATCGTCCCCAATTATCCAAGAATCCACAACCCTCTCTCTTACACCATCCCTGTAGCCACGTGCTCAGCTCCGCGCTCTCCCTGTTCCTCACTTCACTAGTACGTGGCATGGGCAACAAACCAGAGATAGCAACTCTGTTTGTTCTAGCTTTAAGCTTCCACCCTAGTTCCCTGAATTTCTGCCTCAGATCCCCACCTTTCTTCCTAACTATGTCGTCGGTGCCTATGTGGACCATGACTTGGGGCTGCTCCTCCTCCCCCTCAAGGATCCCAAAAAACAGATCAAAGACATCACAAATGCTGGCACCGGGGAGGCAACACACCAATTGTGAGTCTCTCTCATTCCCACAAACCTCCTATCTGTCTCCCTCACTATGGAGTCCCCAATGACTAATGCTCTGCTCCTCTTAACCCCTTCCCTTCTGAGCAACAGGGACAGACTCTATGCAAGAGACCTGTGCCCCATTGCATACCCCAGTAAGTCCCCCCCCCAACAGTATCCAAAACAGTATACTTGTTGTTGAGGGGTACCACGCCAGGAGATCCCTGCACTGCCTGCCACCCCTGATGGTAACCCTTCTTCATGTGACAGTGGAGTAACTCCCTCCTGTAACTCCTCTCAATAACCCCCTCTGCCTCCTGAATGATCCAAAATTCATCCAGATCCAGCTCCAGTTCCCTAATACAGTTACCAAGGAGCTGGAGTTGTGTGCACGTTCCACAACTAGGACCAAAATGCCAGAAGCTACAATGCAGGACCACAAATATGCCCAACAGCATGCAGTTGACAAAGCTGTGCTCACATAGCAAGCAGCTCAGATCAAAGTTGCAGCTAAAGTCGTGCTGCACTATTTGTGAATGGTGGCACCCAACAAAAGAACAATCAAGATGTTAAAGCCCTACTGAAGAAGATGAGGACATTGATCAGGAGGAACATCACTCTCTATACATCAGAGTCAAGGGAGACAGGACGGAATCGACACCTTGTTCCAGTAGATGAGAGCTCAGTACAGTGATCACGCAAAATTGCTGTTTGAAATGCAAGGACCCTGTCTCTGTTCCAAAGTGAAATCCAGCTTCTGATCATTTGTTTTCCGTTAGCTTTCTGCTGAATAAACGTAAATGGCTTCAAGTATTTGAATGCTCTCCAATGTGAAATGGTCCCACATTGAATGATGATGAGATGCTGAGCTCCAGGGGAAAGAGCAGCAATGAAATAGACATGGGAATGGAATGAGGTGAAGGATAGGTGACCTTAGTGCTTCAATGACGGTAGAACTAGGAATGCGCGACTGTCAGCCATACTACCCTGTGTGTTATGAGAAGCATTGGTTTGTGTTTCCTGTCCCACTATGTGCACTGTAAAGGGCACCCCTGAGCTGCCAATGCTTGACTAGGAGCCTGGCTGGGCTTGGACAATGGTGCCCATGCCAGGCATCCAGGAAGATCCAGCCAGTGGCAAGAAAACATCCAACTATGGTGAGTGGGAGGATAGGATGAAGGGTACTAATATGGGCATGGTTCATGATTAACAAGGTGAGTTTGGGACAACAGTGCAAGAAAACTTGACAGACCTTGCAGAAAATAACCCTCCACGAAACTCAACAAAGATGCCACTTTGCTGAATTGTGATAAAATTCAATCCATAGTTTTGAGAGGCCAATGAACCAGATATCGAGTAAACATTCAGCCAATTGTAGGCTGACTGCCATTAGAATCAGGGAGAAGTATAAAGAATATGTGTTTTTTTCATGATTATTATTTCTAATTTAGTAATCTAATTTTTTTCCAGAGTTGGTGGGATAAATAGCTATTCTGTCTAAAACGACCTGTATCTGAAGGTGAATAATGATGGGTGAATGAAGCAGATTGCTTGAGAATAATTTAGTTAAGGGATTTGGGTAACATTATAAACTGCATACATGGAGATAAACTGCTTTATAATAGGCATCTGGATCCCCAAATCAGATAATTCCCTTGCACTAATGTGAAAGATTGTATTGTGGGCCTTTTTGAGTGATTTCAATTTACACCTGCTAATGACACAGTAGATTCTGCAGGGTTTCCAATTAAAGCATCATAGCAGACAGCACAGCAACATATGTTACATGATTAGAAAAGAATTAGGAGTTTGGGAGCCAGTGCATTGAAAAAAACATCCAGGAGGAGAGCTGTTCATGCTGTGACCACAAATGGCCATGTCATGAATCTTAACATTCAACAAATTATTTTACATGATAGACGTAAATATAATATAGAAAGGGTAGAACATCAAGTTCCAATTCAACACTGCAATGATAGGGTAATAGTTCAGACTTTGTTATGCTTTACAAACTGTCCTTAGAGTCATAGAGTCATAGAGATGTACAGCATGGAAACAGACCCTTCGATCCAACCGTCCATGCCGACCAGATATCCCAACCCAATCTAGTCCCACCTGCCAGCACCCGGCCCATATCCCTCTAAACCCATCCAAATGCCTCTTAAATGTTGCAATTGTACGAGCCTCCACCACTTCCTCTGGCAGCTCATTCCATACACGTACCACCCTCTGTGTGAAACAGTTGCACCCTTATTTATCTTTTATATCTTTCCCCTCTCACCCTAAACCTATGCCCTCTAGTTCTGGACTCCCCGACCCCAGGAAAAGACTTGGCCTATTTACCCTATCCATGCGCCTCATAATTTTGTAAACCTCTATAAGGTCACCCCTCAGCCTCCGACACTCCATGGAAAACAGCCCCAGCCTGTATAGCCTCTTCCTATAGCTCAAATCCTCCAATCCTGGCAACATCCTTGTAAATCGTTTCTGAACCCTTTCAAGTTTCACAACATCTTTCCGATAGGAAGGAGACCAGAATTGCACGCAATACTCCAACAGTGGCCTAACCAATGTCCTGTATAACCGCAACATGACCTCCCAACTCCTGTACTCAATACTCTGACCAATAAAGGAAAGCATACCAAACGCCTTCTTCACTATCTACCTGTGACTCCACTTTCAAGGAGCTATGAACCTGCATTCCAAGGTCTCTTTGCTCAGCAACACTCCCTAGGACCTTACCATTAAGTGTATAAGTCCTGTTAAGATTTGCTTTCCTAAAATGCAGCATCTCACATTTATCTGAATTAAACTCCATCTGCCACTTCTCAGCCTATTGGCCCATCTGGTCAAGATCCTGTTGTAATCTGAGGTAACCTTCTTCGCTCCAATTTTGGTGTCATCTGCAAACTTACTAACTGTACTTCTTATGCTCGCATCCAAATCATTTATGTAAATGACAAAAAGTAGAGGACCCAGCACCGATCCTTGTGGCACTCCACTGGTCACAGGCCTCCAGTCTGAAAAACAACCCTCCACCACCACCCTCTGTCTTCTACCTTTGAGCCAGTTCTCTTTCCAAATGGCTAGTTCTTCCTGTATTCCATGAGATCTAACCATGCTAACCAGTCTCCCATGGGCAATATTGTCGCACGCCTTACTGAAGTCCATATAGATCACGTCTACTGCTCTGCCCTCATCAATCCTCTTTGTTACTTCTTCAAAAAACTCAATCAAGTTTGTAAGACAAGATTTCCCATGCATAATGCCATGTTAACTGTCCCTAATCAGTCCTTGTCTTTCCAAATACATGTACATCCTGTCCCTCAGGATTCGCTCCAACAACTTGCCCACCACTGAGGTCAGGCTCACTGGTCTATAGCTTTGGGACTGTGTCTCAAAACAAGTTTTAAGCTCTTGAAGCAAAATTGTGCATGGTCCAGATTTCACAGTGGCAATGGCAGTGAAATTGTGAGCATTGGTGGTTATTACTCCTAAGAAATTGGTAGCAATATCCACAATGCTCAGTTAAACACAGAAGACGAGAAGCTGCTGTCATCAATTGTATATTGCTATGAAGGGTTACTATTGAGATGCCCACAGTCTGTAATTAGATGGAAATCAAGGTTAGCTTGCTACAAAAAATTTACAAACAGCTGATAGATGTGTATGAAATGTAATTAGGCTTTTAACAACATTCCAAGATCCAAATTATTGCTATTCAGCCCCACTGGCACCGAAAGAGTAATTTGCTATTTGTTGTCCGTCATTTTATCTCCAATATGTTAAGAAAATTACATATTTAATTTATTTAAAGTTTACTATCTGTTATCTACACGTGTCAGTCCCAGGTGTCTAATCCAATAATTAATTTTGCCAACTGTAATATTTAAATTAAAAGCGAAGATATTCAATCACGATACATTTCTTGATGTGTTGTTTCTGACATGACCAGCTGGTGACATAACCCAATGGTGGACGCTGAGCCATCCCTTTGACTTGGCACCACTTTGCTACCTTTGGGGTAAACAGCAAAATCCAGGGTGTTAGTTTTGGCTAAACGTTTGAGAGAAGAATGAAGGATTGATTTGACATTGAATAAACTAACAAGATGGCCACACACTATTCACAAAATCTTGCTGAACCCAGTGAGATTGTGCAAGGATGTCCACTTTGTTTGGGAAAATGAAGGTGTACTCTTTGTGAACTAGTTGACTTGCTGTAGTCATATGACTGCTATCTGTGCTTTACAGAGTATGGTAGAATGCTTTCAACTTGCCTGGATGTGTGAAGCTGTTACAAAACTCATAAAGCTGACACTATCCAGGTAAAAATCAGTTGACTTGATTGGTGCCTAACCACCTCTAACATTAATTCCTTTCACCACCAATACAAAATGGCAACTGTGAGGGGCACAGATAAGGTGAATAGCAAAGGTCATTTCCCTGAGTAATGTGAGTTCAAAACTAGGGGGCATTTTTTTAAGGTACAAGGAGAAAGTTTTAAAAAGGACTTGAGGGGCGATTTGTTTGCATTGAGAGAGGTTAATGTGTGGAATGAGCTGCCAGAGGAAGTAATGGATGCAGGTACAGTGACAATGTTTAAAAGACATTTTAAAAGATAGATTCGTAAATAGGAAATGTTTGGAGGGATATGGATCAAACACAGGCAGGTAATGTATTATTTGGGCAGTAATGACTATTATCAATGCACGAACCCGTTTCAAGTGCAAATAGGATTCAATTCATTCGTCTAAGAATGAATTTTAGTTTCAGGAAGTTGTAAGAACAGATTGTCCCTATCAATGATTTCTCATTCCCTGGCAAAAGCTAATAATATTTTTTAAAGTTTAGTTAAAAGGCAGAATGCATTTTTCTCAGACTCAAATATGTGGCAGCCTTTCTTAGATGTTGAGAGGTTTATTTTTCTGCCAGGAATATAAGATGTGTTCCACTGATAGTGCATGGATGCAGAGGACTGTACATACTGCAGAGCAGCAGTGAGACTTGCAGATGCTGGAAATTAGAGTAGAGAGTGTGGCGCTGGAAAAGCACAGCAGGTCAGGCAGTATCTGAGGAGCAGGAGAGTCCTGATGAAGGGCTTTTGCCCGAAACATCGAATCTCCTGCTCCTCGGATGCTGCTTGACCTGCTGTGCTTTTCGACGGTACATACTGCGTACAGGGTATCATAAGTAGCTGTGAGGGGCATTAATATCAGCCGCATGGCTTATGGCATTTCCGAGGCCAGGGGAATCTTCTGGAATGTTTGAGGAGCGCTGGTTATGGAGGTGGGTGGATAAAAGTTTGTTGTACTTACAGTTTTTGATGTTTGAGATGGAATTGAAATACTGTTTGTTGAGAGTATGAATTCTCCTGAGGATGTAGTACAGAGTGGGTCCTTTGCAATTCTGAGAGAGTGTGGCCCTCAGCTGAGGCAGGGCAGACTGTAGAGAGGTTAGGTGCCGG
>NC_057713.1:131436195-131452262 GCF_004010195.1 Chiloscyllium plagiosum
AGGAGGTGTGGGCACAGGTTTTACAGTTCCTGCGGTGGCAGGGGAAGGTGCCAGGATGGGAGGGTGGGTCGTAGGGGGGCGTGGACCTGACCAGGTAGTCACGGAAGGAACGGTCTTTGCGGATCAGGTTGAGTATGGCGGGCCAATCCAAGGGAGCATAAGTTTTCAAGGGGCATGTTTTGGGGCGGGCAAGCTTTAGAGGAGCTGGGATAATGTATTCTAAACAGGCTGCTTCCACATCTGAAGGTTAAAAGGAAATTGAAGGAGAATGCTACAACAGATTCTGAATCATTCGTCTGCAGCAGACCTTTCCTTGGAGTCGTGTGCAGCTTCCTCATAGCCAATGTTCGTCCAGTTGTGATACAGACAACAATATTACATGCAGGATGGTGACAATTTGTTGTAGTTTGTATTGGGAGTCTCCATCAGAGTGGCAGAGTTTGTTTTGTTTCTGAATATTAATCACCTGCACTATCACAGCATGGTGCACGCTGCTGCACGAGTGATAGTGCTGTCTTACTGGAGAGCAAGGGCTATCTAACAGGATTAAAAGAAATATCTTCAGAGGGTAGACCATGCTCCCATGCACTTGTTACTCCTGTTGAAAAGAGTGATTGCTCTTTTGACACAGCATGGAGATATCATGAACTTTCCCCAGAATGCACGCGGATCCACGACTGATTCGCATGGAGTAATCAATGAAGATCTAGACTTTGAGCAATTGAAATGCCTGTTGAGGAGTGTTGCCAGTTCTTGCGAGGTGCTTTAATGGCAACAGGAATGGCATGACCCAGTCCCTGGACTTAGCTAAACCAAGCTCAGCCAGTGCATGTTGACTCCTGCTATCTGTGGAGATGCTCATGGCAGGAATTGTGCCTCCAGCGTGCCATGTCATATACCTCAGCCTGGAATAATCCAGAGCCAAAAGGTTTTAAGGCAATGTGGCTTGACACCTAACTGAGGTCAAGCTACACCCAATCTTAGCAAAGTCACAGCGTGTTTAATTATCTCCTTCATTATGGCCAACTACATTCTAACTTCAGTCAAGACTGAGGTGGGAACCATGTAAGTGCAAAAAGGGGATTAACTAATATACCAACATTTTAACTCCATTAACTTCACGCGTCAGAGAAGATCAAAATTAACCCCCTTTTCTCTAAAAGATGTTTTCCTGGTTTAGTTCCTAAGAAGATTAAGAGATTTTACCTCAATACAAAGTATGGCTGTGAAAATGTTATCTAAGAAAATACAAAAAAAAATTCAGCTTCATCGATGTTAAGTTTTACACATTTATAACATTATCGAGTTGTCATGAAATTTGATTTGATTCTTTTGTGTTTATTTCATTGAATCAAAAGGCAAACCTTCTTGATTGTATAGAAGCATAATATGTTCCATGTGAATGAAATGATTTGTTATTTCCTATGTGATATTGTCACAGAAAGTTTCAATATTCTTTGAAATCACTCATCACTGTAATTAGGACAGTTGTTGTTATTTTGTCAGTTGCAAATTGTCAATTTCTGGGTCAATAGGACATGAAGGAGATATTCAAACCGCGAAGACAAAGCTGAAGAAAAATTTATCTTCAACATCAAAACACAAACTTTTGAAAAAATGACATATATAACAGCCTCCAGGATTTCTGTAATTTTGAAACCAATAAATTAAGTTTGAAATGTAGTCACTGTAATGAGTGGTGAATAAACACAGAGACCAATATACTCACAAAACTAAACAAATATTAAATCAAATAAATGCAACTTGATTTTAGTGACATACGTTGGTTGGGTAATGTAAGTCAAAACACTGAGAGAACTCAGAACTCTGTGCCCTTCCTCAAGTTGTACCATCTTAACGTTTATAGCAACCTTGACTTAACATGCCACCTGACAGATCTTCCAACGATGCAGCACTCCCTCAAAGCTATAAGAAATGCAAAACTACACCCCATGTTCCAAATCCTATGAGAGCTTAAAAGCCAAAATCTATTTGATTTGTCTGGTTAGCATGCAAAACAACACTTTTCACTGTATCTCAGTGCGTGTGACAGTAATAAATCAAATCAAATCAAATCAAATAAAATCAGTAATCAAAGTACCACTCTCTATGCCAAATAACAGAGAAAGAAATGGATAAATTCAGAGATTTCAACTTTGATTAACGGGTTCTGAAAAGTAAGCAACAGAAATATTTAAGATAATAAATAATATTTAAAATAGTTCCTGGGTCTTCTAAAATACGAGACTGCCAAATTTCCAACAATCACAACAATTTATATTCCAAGATGAAAATTTCCTGATTAATGACAGTTCAACTCTGATTGGCTGAGCTGTTGCCATGGAGAAAGTAGCAGTTAACTATAGGCGGTCCAAATGCTAGGTTTATTTAAAAAAAAGTGAAAGGTTTTGTTTTGTTTTCACAGAACTGGTCCCTGCACATTAGCATATGTGACTTCAACAAGTGTAAATGACGTTACTCAACTGATTACTTTTTGTTTTTTCAATTATAGGAAGTGGTCATCACTGGCTGGGTCAGCATTTATTGCCAGTCTCGATGCCCTTGAAAAGGTGATGATGTTCTGCCTTCTTGAACCGCTGCAGTCCATGTGCTATACGTAAACCCACAATGTCCTAAGGGAGGGAGTTCCAGGACTGTGACTGAGTGACCCTGAAGGAACAGTAAGCTAGTTCCAAGTCAGATGCTGAGTGGCTTGAAGGAGAGCTTGTAGGTTCCCCAAATTGTATGTTGGTGATTAGTGTAGTGCACACCTGATTGTTCAGTATGGACAGCCAATTATGGAATCACATCCAACCACAGATGATTTGTTTTGGATTTATAAGCACAGGTTAGTTAAATACAGTTTGCACTCTGTCTATTACAAACAAGCAAAGGAACATGTCTAACTTAATATGTCAATCACTGAGATGTCCATCTGTGTCTGGCATTACAGTGGCACAGAAGTTCATACACAGTGTTGCTCAATTCTGTGATAGGCAGAATATTTCTTTGGACTGAAAGCAGCATCCTGTTTGTGGAAAATACAAGTTCCATCATTACTGCACTGTTAACTCTCATTCAAACATTTGAGAGCTTTGCTTTTTCAGCATAATTTGAGATAGACTGGACATTTGTCTGGTCTAAAAGTGGCAGCTTTAGGCTCATTTGTGAGTTGCACAATACACAGTGCGATATGCTCTGATTAGAACTCCAATTGTTCTACAGGATAGCTTTGATAAACTCTATTTCTGTGTCACACTTATACAGTGGCTTGGGCCCTATTTACAAGAGCTGAAAATGTGTTGCTGGAAAAGCGCAGCAGGTCAGGTAGCATCCAAGGAACAGGAGAATCGATGTTTCGGGCATAAGCCCTTCTTCAGGAATTGCTTAAGCCCGAAACGTCGATTCTCCTGCTCCTTGGATGCTGCCTGACCTGCTGCGCTTTTCCAGCAACACATTTTTCAGCTCTGATCTCCAGCATCTGCAGTCCTCACTTTCTCCCCTATTTACAAGACTAATGTTAAGACCATTTTTATAATGGATGAAGCTGTATGAATCCAGAGTGTACATTGACCCGTGCAGGTCAGCTTGTGGTGGGCATTAGTTGGGAATGCATTTGTGGATTCACATGGCAAGGAAAAATCAGAAAAGCTAATAGAATATTTTGGTTTGTAGCAAGACCATGTGATATAAGAGCAGAATTAAACCTTTCAGCCTATCACGTCTGTTTCACCATTCAATATATTTCTCAACTCCATTGTCCTGCCTTCTCCCCATAACCTTTGATCCCCTCAGCAGTACATTTCTACTCTGTATTCTAGCTAACATTGCATTTGCCTTACTAAGTGCACGGGAAATGGAATGCAAGAATAGGGAGGTCGTGGTTGGGTTATACCAGGCATTGGTCAGACCGTCTCTGGAGTACTGTGTACAGAACTGATCACCATACTTGTGGAAGAATGTTAATGCACCAAAACAATTCAGAGAGGGTTTGCTTCACTAATACCCTATGAGGAAAGGTAGGACAGGCTGGGCCACTATCAACTGGAGTTGAGAAGAGTCAGAGGTGACTTAATTGAAACATATAAGATCTCAAAGGGACTTGATGGTTGAATGTTTCCTCTGTGGGTGAACCTAGAATGAGGGGTCATAGTTTAAAAATTATGGGGCACCCATTTAAAACAGAGCTAAGGAAGCAATTATTTTTCTCTCAAAAGGCAGTGGACGCAAAAGCTCAGAGATAGATAGATTCTTGATCACACATGAGATGAAAGATTATTGGGGATATTCAGGAATGTAGAGCTGAGGTTAAAAGCTGATGAGGCATAACCTTATTAAATAGTAGGCTCGAAGGACTGAATGACCTACTCCTGTTCCTTGTTTATATGCCCCGAAGGAAAGTGAACCAGATTGACTGCTGCATCTCAAAAGTGAATCTGGGCTCAGGGTGGAGCATATCAAGCTTTGTAAGGGATTCCTCCAGCTGCCTGAAGATTCGAAGATCACAAACGTATCAGAAATACGCGTTGAATTAGGATTGTTTGGCTCATTCCATCAAAAACATTATTCTTGTCTAATCCACATAAATGCTAGCAAGTGCTGGACCCAGAGGAATCCATGGCTACATTGTGGGGCAGCATGGTGGCTCAGTGGTTAGCACTACTGCCTCACAGCACCAGGGACCTGGGTTCAATCCCACTCTCAGGTAACTATCCGTGTGGAATTTACACATTCTCCCTGTGTCTATGTACATTTCCTCTGGGTGTTTTGGTTTCTTTCCAGGGATGTGCAGGTTAGGGTGGATTGGCCATGGGAAATTGTCCCATAGTGCCCAGGGATGTGCAGGTTAGGGTGGATTGGCCATGGGAAATTGCCTATAGTGTCCAGGGATGTGCAGGTTGGGTGAGTTAGCCATGCTAAATTGCCAATAGTTTCCAGGGATGTGTAAGCTAGGTGGATTGGCCATGGGAAATGCAGGGTTAGAGGGATGAAGTGGAGTGGGTCTGGTGGAATGCCCTTCAGAGGCTCAGTGTGGATTCGATGGGCTGAATAGCCTGCTCCCACACTGGAAGGATTCTATGATGATCCTTTTGGACATACTGTAGGTAGCATCATGAAAAATGAACCTGACTGTGTATAAATTGTTGCGATCATTTCATATTTGGCAATCTCATTTGTACAAATGAATGTAAGACCAAAGACTTTAGCAATAGATCTCTCTTTGTTGTAAGTTTTAAAAGATAAATCAAGTTCTGACAGTGGGACCCGGAGCTAAGTTTCAACTTAGTGCGCAGGAAATTTAAGACTGATGTCAAAACGCAGTATTAAAACAGAGGATGATGAAGACGTACAAAGAGCTTCCAGTTACTCATGATACCCAACAGTTTCAAAATGATTTATTAGAACTCAACATATGGAGAGTGTAATGAAGAAAAATGAGCTGTTTCTCACTGGAGTTACCCTGAAGGGTCTAATCGCATTTTGCTCCCAATACAACAGCAAACGTAGTAGATGGAAAAATCTGCAGGATCTTATTTTACAACATGAATCCCTTAACACTGTTTGGACTCAGAAGCTGCCAATTTCTATTCTGTTCTTCTCTAATACGCTCCCAGAATGAGGTTTCTTTTCCCCGTCCTCTCACCAACAAAATGCCTCTCTCCCCAACTTACCAGGTCCCTCTTTGCTTCACATGTTATTCCAAGGCAGCATGTGTTCCTTTCGCCAATCCTGCTGTCCCTCTGTTCTAGAATGATATCTAGTCAGGGCCTTGTGCTTTTGCCGTGGGTAGCCATGTCTCTGAACAGGTTGGGCATGTGGCACAGGACATCCCTTAAGCTAGTGGGACTCAGAGTGCAAGATTTATTCCCTTTTCCTTCCTTGTGCTGTTGCTGTTCTGCCTCATTGTATAAACGTTAGGACACAAAGCATGAGGCAGCTGGGTGGTCAGGTTGTCACCTTTCTGAATGATTAGTAGCAAACAGCTCCCAGACATTCATGCCAGCGTTGCTCTGCTGAAGGGAAAGTTTCAGGTTATTTGTGAAGTGTCTCTGCAGTCCTCATCAGAATCTAGCTGTTTGTAAATTGAGAGAACGGGAACTGATGAGTGAAACAGTTTTTAGCCAGCTAGACTCTGGGGCCCAGCTACTGAAGTTAATTTTTCAAGGATTTTATCTGAATAGCTGCAAGCCTGATTTCAAAAAGGACAATTAACCTTTGTTTTCGCTGAATGTGGTGGGGACATGTATGGATGGCTTAGAAAGGGAGGATTCTGGGAAATTGTTTCCATTAGGCAGGGATACTAGGACCTGTGGGCACAGCCTTAGAATTAGAGGGGGTCAATTAAGAATGGAAATGAAGAGACATTTCTTCAGCCAGAGAGTGGTAGGCCTGTGGAATTCACTGCCATGGAGCGCAGTGGAGGCCGGGACGCTAAATGTCTTCAAGACAGAGATTGATAAATTCTTAATCTTGCAAGGAATTAAGGGATTTGGGGAGAGTATGGGTAACTGGTGTTGAAATTCCCATCAGCCATTATTGAATGGCGGAGTGGACTCGATGGGCTGAATGGCTTTACTTCCATTCCTATTTCTTATGGTCTTATGGTCTTGTGGACATTGGTGATGGAGTTTTGCTATCATGGATGCATTGCTAATACATAGCCCAGATCTCACAGCAGTACAGCATTATGGCGATGACAACTGTTCTGTTAATTCTGACATTCATTGGCTTGAGACATTTTTGTAACCAAGCAGAAAATCCTTAATCTTAATGACACAAAGATCTATGAGTTATAAAGGATGCCATAACTTACAAGACTACATGCCAAATGCTGGGAAACATGACTAAAGTCGACATGTGCTTGGTAAGTGCCACAGGCAAGATAAGCTGAAGACACCCGAAAGAACCAGGGATGCTGTAAATTAGGAACAAAAACAGAAATTGCTGGAAAAGCTCAGCAGGTCTGGCAGCATCTGTGAAGAGAAATCACTGTCACCAGACCCGAAACGTTAACTCTGATTTCTCTTCACAGATGCTGCCAGACCTGCTGAGCTTTTCCAGCAACTTCTATGTCTATTTATAAGCTGAAGAGTTATTGTCCACATTGTGAAACTCTGTCTCTCTATGGTTAAGTTGATAGAACTAATCCAGCATTAGATGTTCTTGCCAATGGTGGCCTTTGGAGAGACGTACCTATTCCAGAGTTTCCCCTTCAACATATATTGGAATATGTGGTTTTAATTTTGAGTTGATTTGATTTATTATTAGTTTGTACAGTTTTGGATTAGATTAGATTAGATTACATTACAGTGTGGAAACAGGCCCCTTCGGCCCAACAAGTCCACACCGACCCGCCGAAGCGAAACCCACCCATACCCCTACATTTACCCCTTACCTAACACTACGGGCAATTTAGCATGGCCAATTCACCTGACCCTGCACATCTTTTGGACTGTGGGAGGAAACCGGAGCACCCGGAGGAAACCCACGCAGACACGGGGAGAACGTGCAAACTCCACACAGTCAGTCGCCTGAGGCGGGAATTGAACCCGGGTCTCAGGCGCTGTGAGGCAGCAGTGCTAACCACTGTGCCACCGTGCCGCCCATCACTTGTTACTTGTCGTTACTTGTTACTTTGCTTACATCCTCATCATGTGAATCTGATACCTACTCACATTATTTCAGCCATTTGGTTTGTCTCTAGTATCATCTTACTTCTGATTATTTTTCATTATCTCTCTGCCTTAATTAATCAGTTCATTGGTCATCCCCTCAGTTGCTATTCAGCTGTTGACACTTTACTCACACTGTTTGACACTCTTGATTATTTGCAAAAACTTGTTAATTTATCCTGTTAACACTCTACTCATATTATCATACTTATCTGTTGATACTCTTAAATACTTGGAATTATCCTGTCATTATCTCTCTGCTGATATATTCTATGCCTGTTCAACACCCTCCACTTCACCTGACAAAGGAGCAACGTTCATAATGCTAGTGATTTTAAATAAGCTTGTTGGACTATAACCTGGTGTCATGTGACTTCTGACTTTCTTCACTCCAGTTCAACACCAGCATCTCCACATAATGATTTATTATTGCCACATACCGAGATAAAGTGAAAAGTATTGTTTTGCGTACTAACCAGGCAAATCACACCTTACATATGCACATCAGGGTAACAGAATGGAATGAAGTGTTACAGCTGCAGAGAAGGTGCAGAGCAGGATCAACTCTAATATATGAGAGGTCCACTCAAAATTCGAATAACAGTGGAGAAGAAGCTGTTCTTGAATCTGATGATACACGTTTTCAAACTTATATCTCTTCTGCCCAACAGAAGAGGGATGAAGACTGTATAACCGGGATGGGAGGGGTCTTTGATTGTGTTGGTTGCTTTCCCAAGGCAGTGGGAAGTATAGATGGAGCCAATGGATGGAAGGCTGGTTTTGTGATGGACTGGGCTGTTCATGACTCTGTAGTTTCTTGCAGTCTTGGGCAGAGCAGTTACCATACCAGGCTGTGATGTATCCAGATAGAATGCTTTCTATGGTGCATCTATAAAATTTGGTAAGAGTCTTTGTGGATGTGTCGAATTTCCTCAGCCTTCTAAAGACGTATAGGTATTGGTGTGCTTCCCTGAATGTAACGTCGATATGGACAACCCAGGACAGATTGTCATTGACATTTAGTCCCAGGAACTTGATGCTTTCAACCATCTCCGCCTCAGCCCCATTGATACAGACAGGAGTGTGTCCTCCACTCTGCTTTCTGAAGTCAATGACCAGTGCCTTCATTTTGCTGACGTTGAGGGAGACCTAACCAGTTGTGGATTGAAATGAAATAGAAGCAGAAGGTGCTGGAGACACTCAGCAGCATCTTTGGAGAGAGAAAGCAGAGCTACCATTTCGGGTCTAGCGTTCTTGGTTCTTTGTTTTTTTTTTGTTTAGTGGATTAGCACGAGTTATACTTCGGCAACATTCAAGGAGATCCCAAGTTTCCTGTCTGCATAACTGAATGTATTGTGAGTCACTTTGTAAATCCATTGCAGGAATATGGGTCAGGAAAAGGAGAACAGATGGGAAGTTTGGTTTTGTGAACACGAAAGTCAGGAACCCACAGAATCAGGTGCACATGCAGCCTGGATCCTTAATCTTAATGACAAAGATATCTATGAGTTCCTTATTATTGAAAGGGATGGTAGAAGGAATGAGACAGAAGGATAGTATGTGCAGAGAATAAGCTGAGGATTATTATCCCTCTCTAAAACAATCCTGGAGTAAGGACATAAAAACATTATTGGGCAGGATTGGCACCAGACAGCACTTGATGTGATCCCAAGGAGGTCTGATTACAAGAACAACAAAATGTCCTCTAATGCACCAAACTATTTGGATTTTCCCTCATGAAAGGAAAAAAACAATGATTTGAACCATTTTGCACCTGAAATTGGGACAGAGACAGAGATAAGATCCAAGTTAACTAGCATTGAAAAATATAAGCTCTCAGAGCACACGTTCTCATTTGATTTATTGGATGAATTTTGTTCGGAATAGTCTTTTCTTAATCTTGATGAGAGTTTAAGATTGAAATCATTTGGGAATAGGAAAACAGGGAAGGTGAGATTGAAAAGTTCTGAACATGCATAACATTGGTAGCACAGTGGCTCAGAGGTTAGCATTGCTGCCTCATAGTACCAGGGACCCAGGTTCAATTCAACCCTCGAGTGACTGTCTGTGTGGAGTTTGCACATTCTCCCTGTGTCTGTCCGGGTTTCCTTTGGGTACTGTGGCTTCCTCCCACAGCCCTCATTCCTCATGAAGAGCTTATGCTTGAAACATAGATTCTCTTGCTCCTCAGATGCTGCACGTTTCCAGTGCCACACTCTTGACTCTGATCTCCAGTCCAAAGGTGTGCAGGTGCGCTGGTTTGGCCAAAGGAAACGCGGGGATGGTGTGTGGGTGGGTCTGAGTGGGATGTTCTTTGGACATCCAGTGTGATTAGATTCCCTACAGTGTGAAAACAGGCCCTTCGGCCCAAAAGGTCCACACAGACCCCCTGAAGAGTAACCCACCCAGACCCCTTTCCTTCTGACTAATGCACCTAACATTATGGGCAATTTAGCATGGCCAATTCACCTGACCTGCACATCTTTGGACTGTGGGAGGAAATCAGAGCACCCAGAGGAAACCCACACATATACGGGGAAAATGTGCAAACTCCACACAGACAGTCACCCGAGGCTGGAATCGAATGCAAGTCCCTGGCGCTATGAGGCTGCAATGCTAATCACTGAGCCATCATGCTATCCCTGTGGGGATTCTATATTTTAGATTAGATTAGATTCTCTACAGTGTGGAAATAGGCCCTTCAGCCCAACAAGTCCACACTGCCCCTCCGAAGAGAAACCCACCCAGACCCATTCCCCTACCATATATTTCCTCCGACTAACACAACAGGCAATTTAGCATGGCCAATTCACCTGACCTGCACATCTTTGGACTGTGGGAGGAAACCAGAGCACCCGGAGGAAACCCACGCAGACACAGGGAGAATGTGCAAACTCCACACTGACAGGCGGGAATCGAACCCAGGACCTTGGTGCTGTGAGGCAGCAGTGCTAACCACTGAGTACTTTTATTGAAGGTTTAATGAATATGAAATGGGAATTATATGGACATTTTAAAGCTGACAGTCTTTCAAAAGGATTTGCGTTGTCCAAGTTTTACTTTTATTAATTATAAACAATAAGGAAAATGTGGAAACTATGAGGAACAGCTTCAGTGTCAGGATTGCAAGAGCACTCAGTCATAGCATTACACAGAGTAAAGCTATCGCCCTCCAGTGGACATCTGAAAGTAATCATAGTATTTCTTTTCTTTGTATCTCAGTCAAGTATTTGATTATTTTTCAAACCTTCTTGACACTTTTATTAACTTCACAGAATCACTCCTCCTGCTTTTCCTCCTCACTCCTTTTAGTGAAACATGACATGATTGTTCAAGGCACTAAATGCACTACCTCATTGTCTATAGTGGGTTACCCAACTCATTACAGATTTATTTTGAAGCTATAAAAATTGAAGTATTGTATTATTTTAAAATTGTGGGATAGGGATGGAAGAGTCTTCAATTATTGCTTGCTGGAAGCAAAGAAGCAAACAAACAAAGTCACTGAGACTGGACTCTTCATCGGAGCATCAATCATCATTCTTTAGCACCTCAGCACTAAACTTTGTTTGCTGATATTTTCCACATTTTGTGCAACTCAACTGTAGTGTCGTAGCATTCAGAGGATAGATTAGGGGGAAAAGATAAGCCAGGCCATTGTTTGTAACAACATCAGCTCCCATAAAGTGACTTAAATCTCCTGTGACTTGGAGGTGCCAGTGTTGGACTGGGGTGGACAAAGTTAAACATCACACAACACCAGATTATAGTCCAACAGGTTTATTTGGAAGCACTAGCTTTCGGAGCACCGTCCCTTCATCAGGTGATTGTGGAGCTCCCAAAATCTCTGTCAAGTCATTCGCTAAATCCCCCATGTAATGTTAGTGAATGGTTAGGGTGATGGGACTGGTGGATGAGTCAGAGATGTAGGTAAATTGGGTGCTGGGTAAGGGGATCAGATCAGGGCGCTGTCAGGGCACCAGGGAGCAGAGGACTCAAAGAAGGAGGCAGGAGGGTCAATACGAGCGTTTGAAGGATTGGTTCTGTAGTCATCCAGGAACTAGGTTAGATTTTAACAGCATCAAAGAGTGTGGTGCTGGAAAAGCACAGCCTGTCAGACAGCATCCAAGGAGCAGGAGAGTCGACGTTTCGGGCATAAGCCCTTCATCAAGTTTATGCCCAAAACATCGATTCTCCTGCTCCTCAGGTGCTGCCTGACCTGCTGTGCTTTTCCAGCACCACACTGTTTGATCTCCAGCATCTGCAGTCCTCATTTTCTCCTAGATTTTAACAGCTCCTGGGTAACTATCCAGGTAAGTCTCACAGAACTGTCAGACTTCTTTAACTCTAACTCGGGGGAATGGAGAAATGATCCACGAGAGGTTCAGATCCCCTCGGAAATTCACATGGAGGTCGGCGTGTTGGGACTTCCACAGGATCCCAATGTGCATGTTGGGTTAGATGTCTGTCTCTGATGATCCAAAGATTGAGAGATCTGAGCCTTTGTGTCTACAGTCTGCAACACAAACTGAATAAATAAAAGCAAGTGTCAAGATTACAATCTAGGGTGTACTTCATCGTCTCTGATAAAACCACAGATGTTGTGAGCTTTTTGAGCGCCGGCTATGAAATAGGATATATGAGCTCACCCAACCTCCATCACCTACCTATCCATCCTTCCCATTCCTCAACAAGGGACACCAGAGAAACTGAAAAAGGAAAATAAAATACAAAAATAGTCTAGAAAAAGGCATAAAACTGGATCTTAAAAGATTCAAACGGATGTGCAGAAAGGAAGGTTATGGGATCGTGTGCAGCCATTTTTCTTATTCATTCATGGAATGTAGGCATAGCTGTCAAGACTAGTATTTACTGTCCTTTCTGAATTGCCCTTGGAAAGGTGGCCGTGAGCTTCCTTATAGAAATGCTGCAGTCGATGGGTGTAGGAAAGAAGTTTCAGAGTTCTGGGCAAAAGTGAGGATTGCAGATGCTGGAAATCAGAGTCTACATCAGTGTGGTGCTGGAAAAGCACAGTCGGTCAGGCAGCATCCGAGGAGAAGGAAAATCGACGTTTCGGGCAAAAGCCCTTCATCAGGAATAGAGGCAGGAAGCCTCCAGGACTCTCTACCCTGATGAAGAGCTTTTGCCTGAAACATTGATTTTCCTGCTCCTCGGATGCTGCCTGACCGGCTATGCTTTTCCAGCACCACTATCGTAGTTTCAGAATTCTGACCTAGTGACAGTGAAGGAACGGCAATGTTCCAAGCCACACTCCATGTCAGGAAGGAGTGTGGCTTGGAGCGGAACGTGCTTGTCGTGCCAGCTGTCCCTGCTGCCATTGTCCTTCTAGGTGGTAGAGGCCACAGGTTTGGAAGGTGCTGTCAAAAGATAAATACTTGGTAAATACGGCAATGCATCTTTTTGATGGTATACACTGCTGCAGTCTTCAGTGGTAAAGGGAGTGCTTCACATGGACACAAAATTCTTTGACATCTGAGGAGTTGTAAATGGTGCCGAACATTGTGCAGTCATCTGTGAATACCCCCATGTCTAACCTCAATGGGGAGCACACTGATGAAGCAGCTAAAGATGGCTTAGCCAAGGACACTACCCTGAGAACTCCTGCTATGATAGTCTGGGGATGAGATAATTGACCTTCAACAACTACAGCCATCTCCCTTTTTGCCAGGTATGACTCCAACCAGCAGGGCGTATATCCCCAGATTCCCAATGATTTCAGTTTTGCTGAGGCCCCTTTGTCATACTCCATCAAATTATGTCACTTCGAGACTGATCACTAAACTTAGTGATCCCGGACTAAGCCCCACTCTCTGCAACTGGGTCCTGGGTTTCCTGACCCACAGGCCACAGTCAGTGAAGATTGGGGACAATATTTCATCCTTACTAACACTCAACACTGGAGCCCCCCCAGGGATGTGTACTCAGCCCCCTACTGTACTCACTGTATACCCAGCCCTTCCTGAAGAAGGGCTAATGCCCGAAACGTCGATTCTCCTGTTCCCTAGATGCTGCCTGACTTGCTGCGCTTTTCCAGCAACACATTTCCATCCCTGTACACCCATGACTGCGCCACCAAATACCAGACTAATGCCATTTACAAGTTCACTGAAGACACCACCATAGTCGGTCGAATCTCAGGTGGCAACGAAACAGACTACAGAGGGGAGGTGGAAAACCTGGAAAAATGATGCACTGAGAACAACCTAGCTCTCAATGCCGGCAAAACCAAGGAACCCATTATTGACTTTCAGCGGGATGTTACTCATGCCCCCCCTACACATTAACAGCACAGAGATAGAGCGAGTGGAGAGCGTCAAGCTCCTGGGAGTGGTCATCCACAACAAACTTTCTTGGACTCTTCGTGTGGACGCACTGGTTACAAAGGCCCAACAACATCTCTTCTTCCTCAGGCAGCTGAGGAAATGTGGCATGACGGCGAATACCCTTGCTAACTTTTATAGGTGGAGAAAGTGAGGTCTGCAGATGCTGGAGATCAAAGTTGAAACTTTATTGCTGGAACAGCACAGCAGGCCATCTCAAAAAGCATGAGTGACTGTTTGTCCTTGTCTGATCTAAGTATTTTTGAAGTTGAAACTTTATTGCTGGAACAGCACAGCAGGTCAGGCAGCATCCAGGGAACAGGAGATTCGACGTTTCGGGCACAGGCCCTTCTTCAGGAATTCCTTCTTCATTCCTGAAGAAGGGCCTGTGCCCGAAACGTCGAATCTCCTGTTCCCTGGATGCTGCCTGACCTGCTGTGCTGTTCCAGCAATAAAGTTTCAACTTTTATAGGTGCCCCACCGAGAGCATTCTGTCTGGATGTATCACTACCTGGTATAGCAACTGTACCATTCTAGATCAGAGACGGTTACAGAGAGTGGTGAACTCGGCCCGGACAATCACAAAGGCCAACCTCCCATCTATAGAATCCATCTACCAGGCCCGCTGTATAAGGAAAGGCTGTCAGCATTCTCAAAGATCCATCCCACCCTGCAAATGTTTTTCTACAACCTCTACCATCGGGGAGAAGGTACAGAAGCCTGAACACATGCACCAGCCAGTTTCAAAACATTTTCTACCCTACTGTTGTTAGAATACTGAATGGACTCAAACTCTTAACATTCACCTGTACCTGTGTTTTGTTTTTGCTGGTGTTTACCTGTTATTTACTATCAATGCTTTTAAACTCTGATCTGCCTGTATTGTTCGCAAGACAAAGCTTTTCACTGTGCCTCGGTACACGTGACAATAAATTAAATTCATTCAATTCAAAGGAAGTCACTCTGTCCTCATCTTTGGAATTCATTTCTTTTGTCCAAGTTTGGATGAAGGCTGTAATTAGGTCAAGATCTAAAGTGGCCCTGGTGGAACCCAAAGTGAGTGTCAGGGAGCAGGTTATTTCTGCACGGTTGCAACTCATTTCATCAATTTGCTGATGATCGAGAGTGGACTGATGATGATTTGTCAGATTGGATTTGTCCTGCTTAGTTGAGGACAGGACATGCAAAGACAATTATCCAAATTGTACATTAGATGTCAGTGCCATGATTATACTGGCTCGGTCTGGAGCCTGAAGAAGGGCTTATGCCCGAAACGTCGATTCGCCTGCTCCTTTGATGCTGCCTGACCTGCTGCACTTTTCCAGCAACACATTGTTTAGGTCTGGAGCGCAAGCCTTAGAGTTATTGCCAGAACGTTGTCAGTCCTGAGCAATTGAAACATCCACTGCCTTCAACAATAAGTTGTTTGCAGTTAATTTTATTGGCTGAGGAATAGCCTGTGTTAAGGAGGCTGGGATGGATCATGGACTAAGTTACAGATTGTATTATATCAGGAGATGAAGCTGAATAAAGTTGACAAAAAAAAGAGGATTGGGAGAGTTATAAAATTCAACAAAGGATGACCAGGAAATTGATAAAGAGAAAGAGAACAGAATGTGGATGTAAAATAGTGGGAAGCACAAAGAAAATGGATTTTTCACTTTTCTACAGGTGTGTAAGAGGGAAGGGTTGGCAAAGACAAAGGTTTGGGCAAATTGTTAGATTTGTGGAGACTAATGCCATCAAGGAAGTGGAGATAGTGCAGGAAGGTGGCATTCAGGAAGGTAAACTGCTGTGACCTGGAGTCAGAGTCAAACAGCACTTCCAACTCATCCATGACAACCAAATTTCCTACCCTAAACTTGGCCCACCTGCCTGCATTTGACCCATATCCCTCTAACCTTCCCTATTCATGTACCTGTCCAAATGTCTTTTACTGGACTTTTATTTCCTTTCCCTCTGGCAATGTGCAACCTCAGCATGATAGAATGGTGATTTGAAATGGGATGTAATGGTCATTGCAAAAATATGCAGCTTAACTTAGGAACCACCT
>NC_057713.1:131452762-131455174 GCF_004010195.1 Chiloscyllium plagiosum
TCACGCAGACACAGGGAAAATGTGCAAACTCCACACAGACAGGTGGGAATTGAACCCAGGACCATGGTGCTGTGAGGCAGCAGTGCTAACCTCTGATCCACACATGCCACCCATAAAACAAAGGACGCAAGCAACGCTGTGTCAATCTTATAGTGGCCTCAGCAAGTGAAGGTGTTTTAATCATCACTTGAAACCAAATGCGACAAAATCATTTGAGTTTAACCACTTTCTTTTCACATGGTCAGACATATTCATAGATATGTTCTGCATGTCGTAAGTTTAATTTTCCTTTCAATTGTGTTATGACATGGAGCTGAACCCCTTTATTGATTAAACCAAACAATCAGAAAAGCTCACCTCACCTCCTAATCTGTTAAAGTATGAGTGACAGACAACTCCCAAATTCCACTATTTAAAGAAAATAACATCAATTTATTTTTAACTCTAAAACTGAACATTAAACAATAACTATTCACAACTCTAAGCCCCCCTTTCTCTTAACTGCTTACTCTCTGCCTCCAACTCTCTAACAATATGCTATTCCAATAAAACACTCATTAAAATTACATCTACTTAATTTCAAAACCACAATTGCTGTCTTCTTCTGTGTCTTCACTCTTCCGGCTAAGGATCTCCCTGGGTCATCTTCTTTCTTTTTACTGCGAGTATGTTTCATAAGTAAAGGTACCCTTGATAGAGAATATTTCCTAATTTCTTGGAGAGAAAGATGTTAGATGGTCAATTAGTTTTCTCTCCCTCTCTCAACAGCAGTTGATCTCTGACCAATTTTCAAAATGTCCGCATTTTATTTTGCCGACATCAAATTGTCTTGTTGTTTCGATGTTGGCAAAACAATAAATTCAAAAGTGATTGGGTTTTAGTATTATGGGGCATAGTTTAAACTGATTGGTTAAATTTGAATTCTTGTCAAAACAACAACCAAAACTCAGGTGTCCATTTCACAGCCAAATGTTACATATTTTCAAATTTCCAGTACACTCTGGGACTGCCATCTAGTCATATACACAGCTGCTTGTAATTTCTCAGTTCAGAATAGCATTCTCTCTCTCTTAAAAGTGCAGTACATTCCTTCAACTTCATAACAATTGTTCAGGCAAATATCACTTAAATTTACAAAAAGAACAACACAAATTAGTGAAGAGATAAAGTAATTGTTTTGGGATTGCATTAGAGGTTATATAGGTAGTTACAAGGTGGATGAGAGGAAAACTAGTGGTGTATCTGTATCTTAAAATAAATATTCAATCTGCAGTTAACTGGCCATTTTAAGGATGACTATTCCTGTCCCTTTAGTAGGTTTACTGACATGTGTGCCCAGACTAGCCTTCAGCCCTCTCAAAGTAGCCAGACATTTCTGTTGCATGGAAAAGTCGGACAAGTTGTTCAGAATCTCGCAATATGCATGTGTTGGATCAGCCAGGCACACCTTAGTGGATTTGCTGTCTTCAGTTGATACTGGACTGAGGCAGGATAGCTGGAGTCAGTACGACTGAGCTCAGCATCTATCACTTCCTGTTGTTGGTGGGATGAAGGCATGCAAACATTAAAAACAGGGTCAAACTTCTCACTTTCAAACTGATTCACAAAGTGGTTCATGGAATTGTTTAATTCATTCCCAAACTGCTCCTGATTAAGTGAGTTTCTGGTGCAGGCATATTTTAAATGGGTACTGTTTATTTTTTTTTTAGCCGAAAAGTATGTTTTCTTTCTTTTTTGTTATTTAACCCCCACACTACCACCTAAGTGCAGTAGTGCTTATTTTTTCCCCAGCACCCATGGTGTGTGTGTGCAGGTGTGAGACACAGTGAAAGACACAAAGTGCACGAATCTTTATTCAAATTCCACCACCAGGAAGATAGGAAAACACCCGGGTGGCCAGTGACAAACACTGCCCTTCACATCAAAGGGCAATGCTGTGTGATCAAACAGTGAAGGGGAGGGTAGGGAATGGGTACTGTTTAAAGTGTAGTCAGCTATTGAAGCAATATTGATGGATCAAATTGAAACAAAAAAGTAATTTGTGCACTTCTGACCAAGCACAGCTTAAATTAGTAACCCAATTCCCAATATAGAGTCATAGAGTCATAGAGATGTACAGCACAGAAACAGACCCTCCGGTCCAACCCGTCCATGCCGACCAGATATCCCAACCCAGTCCAGTCCCACCTGCCAGCATGCGGCCCATATCCCTCCAAACCCTTCCTATTCATATACCCATCCAAATGCCCCTTAAATGTTGCAATTGTACCAGCCTCCACCACTTCCTCTGGCAGCTCATTCCATACACGTACCACCCTCTGCGTGAAAACGTTGCCCCTTAGGTCTCTTTTATATCTTTCCCCTCTCACCCTAAACCTATGCCCTCTAGTTCTGGACTCCCCGACCCCAGGG
>NC_057713.1:131455717-131468031 GCF_004010195.1 Chiloscyllium plagiosum
GTCTTCTACCTTTGAGCCAGTTCTGTATCCAAATGGCTAGTTCTCCCTGTATTCCATGAGATCTAACCTTGCTAATCAGTCTCCCATGGGGAACCTTGTTGAACGCCTTACTGAAGTCCATATAGATCACATCTACTGCTCTGCCCTCGTCAATCTTCTTTGTTACTATGTTCAATCTCATCGCATCATAAATGCCTGATCAATCAGGGGGAGGGGGGCACAGGCTCACTTGAGCATTGTCAATTTAAATATGCAGCCAGTCTCTGGGTTGCAAATGGGTTCTATTCTTGAGTCCGCTCGCGAATCAGTTTGTACACATGTAGGAACACAACGTAGGACAATATAAAATAGCCATTTGCAAGTACAGGAAACATTTGTCTGTCAGCTTTTTAAAATGATGCCCCTTTATGGGATTGCATTTATGAGTTAGTTGGTCAATCAGGCAGTGCCTGTACTCTATTACCGATCACAATGTAGTTCTACCTGTGCTGAGGAAATTAAACACAGCTCATGTGATCGTTTTGTGAAATATGTTCTTTCAGGCCACAATGTGATCTTAAGCCTCTGTTTGCATGTCATTTTAATTCTACGCCCTATATCCACACTGATCTCTCTGCCCTTAATGTCCTATACTGTTCTAATGAAGTTCAATAGGAGCTTAAGGAACAGTATCTTTTAATTGGGCGCATCATACCCTTTGAGATTCATATTCAGTGCAACAATTCCAAATTATAACCAAATATCCAACTGTTCCCTTGGACATGCATCACTACTAATTGTTCTGCTTTTATCACTTTCAACTGAACAAAATAAGAAGGACATTGTTAAACTTGAAAGAATACAGAAAAGTTTCACAAGGATGTTGCCAAGACTGAAAGGTTTGAGCTATAGGGAGAAGCTGAAAAGGCTGGGGCTTTTTTTTTTCTGGAGCATCAGAGGCTGAGGGGTGACCTTATAGAGGTTTATAAAATCATGAGGGGCATGGGTAGGGTAAATGGAAAAGGTCTTTTTCCTAGGGTGGGGGAGTCCAAAACCAATGGGCGTAGGTTTAAAGTGCGAAACACAGAGAGTAATATATACATATGGAACGAGCCAGAGGAGGTGGTAGAAGCTGATACAATTACTACATTTAAAAGACATCTGGATTGGTGTATGAATAGGAAGAGTTGAGAGGGATATGGGCCGGGTGCTGGCAAATAGGATGAGATCAGATGGGATGTCTAGTTGGCACAGATGGGTTGGACAGAGGGGTCTGTTTCTGTGCTATATGACTCTATGATTCTATGAAGACCCAGAGCCTAGACAACTGGGATTTAGAAAATGCATTTCGAAGTGAATTAGATAGTTTTTTGCGGGAATAGATACAAAGTCTGTTGAAATTAAGTTATTTTGAATAATGAAACCATAGAGCATAGAAGACGTCCTAAAATATGCCATGACCTAAAGTAGTCCCACTTTCCTGCCCTAGGCTCATAGCCTTGAATGTCATAACATTTCAAGTGTTCATCATATATTTTTTAAAGATTGAAAGGTTTGTCACCTCAACTACCCTCCCGAGCAATGCAATCCAAGGCCCCACTCGCCCCTGGATGAAAATGATTTCCTCAAAGTGTGAGCTAAAACACACCCATTGATAGAATTCAGGGGAACTGAAACAGCAGAAGAGAAATTTGATGGATGGCAAATAATGGATAGCTGTTAAAGGCCACAGTTAGACATGCACAGGGAGGAACTCCCGAGGGAGTGATGAAGGGCTTTTGCCCGAAACGTCGATTTTACTGCTCCTCGGATGCTGCCTGAACTGTTGTGCTCTTCCAGCACCACTAATCCAGAGTTGAATACAGCAGCCATCTTGAATCCAATCTTGTACTTACTGAAAAACAGCTACATCCCTAACTTTTTCCAGTTTAGGTAAAAAGTCATGAAGTTCAAAGATTAACTTTAATTCTCTTTCCATGGAAGATGTCTGACATGTTTTCATTTTGCTTACAGTGCAACTTGAGATGCTGAATTTTCAGTATTACAAGGTTGTTTATCTCCTGGTCCAGTCAGTGGTCCAAACGCAAGGGCTGCTGCCAGCTGCTGAAGGTTGGGCATATCTGATATAGGTGAAAGACTATATTCTTTGACCTGTGATAGAGTTAGTTCCAGAACTCAGCAACACTCAGCCAAGTCTATTTGGTTGCTCACTGGCAATCCATGCAAGAACAGAGCTCAAAACTCTACTGTTGCATAAACATTCCTGTGGCTGTAATCTGTAAACAAATTCTTCAGTGGAATTTCTGGAAAGCGGGAATTGTTTCTAAAAGCTTCTCCGTTGATTTTGCAATGAAGAAATATGATGAAATGCAAAACATGGTCTTGTTAATCAACCAAAATGCAAATACCCCAACTAAGTGATCAAAGATCATTAGGCAAATGTCATATTTACTTACAAGGTAGTTCCACATGTGTTGGCATGAACAGTAAACAAGAGTAAATGTTGGCAATTCTGCACTCTGTATGAAAATTTAACCACTGAGTGCATATTTATCAGTCAGACAGATAAACCCCATTACTTTCCATCCAGAATGACTCCATGTCAGGAGTGTTAAACTGGAAAATTAAAGTCAAGCAGTTTGACGCTGGCACTGTCTCTCACAGCACCAGGGACCCTGGTTCGACTCCAGCCTCAGGCGACTATCTGTATGAAGTTTGCACATTCTCTCCATGTCTGTGTGGGTTTCCTCCGGGTGCTCCAGTTTCCTCCCACAGTTCAAAGATGTGCAGGTTGGGTGCAATGAGCATGGTAAATGTGGGATTATGGGATAGGGTCGGGGATGGGTCTGGGGGAGGATGCTATTTGGAGAGTTGGTGTGGACTAGATGGGCTGAATGGCCTGCTTCTGCACTGCAGAGATTCTGTGACAACACAAGCATACATGTACATCCTCACAAAGACAAGCACACACACCCACATATGCGCACATTCAAAATGACTGAATCTAGTTTTGCAACCATAAAGTCCGCGAGTTATTTGCAGCACAGAAGAAGGATGTTCAGCCTTTTGAATCAATTCCACTCATTGGTGGAATCTAGTCAGTCCTTTGCCCTGCTGTATCCACAGAAACCTGCAGGTTTCCTTTCTTCAGTGCCCATACAAATCCTTCTAACACCATTAATCATCTCTGTTTCCATCACTCGCGTGAGCAGTGGGTTCCAACTCCTAACCACTCACTGCATAAAGACATTCCTTCTCATATCTTTCCAATATTTCTTGCCTGAAGTATATAACTTCCCTTTTTAGTTTCTGTCAGCAAATGGGAGCAACATTTTCCTTGTCTACTTCATCCAATCCTACTGCAATTGTGTATATCATTATCAATCCCCTTTGTTCCAGGAAGAACAAACTCAACATCCTCAATCTCTGCTTTTATACTCAATGCCACTACTCCTGAAGCCCAAATTACCAGATGTTTCACTAACCACACTCTCAATATAGTCTATCAATTTCAAAGATCTATCTACATGCACTGAAAGGTCCCTCTGTTTTACTACACGTTTCAGAACTGTGCCATGAAGTCTATATTGCCTCTTCTGGCAAGATTCATGACTCTAGCCTGCATGAGGTTCCATCTTCCACTTCCCTGCATCCTATTGCAGTTGATTAGTATCACCTCGCTATTTGTCACGTCCAAGAAACTCCAAGTTTTGAGATGTCACTCTTTATTCCATTATCCAAGTCTTTTACACGTAACAGAAAAAGCAGTGGAACTCACAATGACTTTTGGGTCTAACTAGTGTCTATGCCTACCAGTCTGAGAAGGTGGCTGGCTTAGCTCAATTAGCTGGACAGCTGGTTTGTAATCCACATTGGTGCTAACAATGTGGGTTTAATTCCATGCTAGCTGAGGTTACTAGGAAGGATTAACCTTTGAGAACTCTCCCTTTCCCTGAGGTGTGGTAGTCCTCAGGTTAAACAATTGCCAGTTATCTCTTTCTAAAGAAGAGATTTTGGTGATTTTACTTAAGTCTGAAAAACAGCCATTTAACACAACTTGCTACTTTCTGTCCTTAAGCCATTTTTTTAGTTCAATTGGAAACTGACTCTCCTATTCCAGATTTGGAGATGCCGGTGTTGGACTGGGGTGTACAAAGTTAAAAATCACACAACACCAGGCTATAGTCCAACAGGTTTAAATGGAAGCACATTAGCTTTCCTTAGGAGTGATGCTCCGAAAGCTAGTGTGCTTCCAATTAAATCTGGTAAAAACAATGACTGCAGATGCTTGGAACCAGATTCTGGATTAGTGGTGCTGGAAAAGCACAGCAGTTCAGGCAGCATCCGAGGTGCAGTAAACTTGACGTTTCAGGCAAAAGCCCTTCACCAGGAATACAGGCAGAGTGCCTGAAGGGTGGAGAGATAAATGAGAGGAGGGTGGGAGTGGGGAGAATGTAGCATAGAGTTTGGCAGTAGGAGGGGCGGAAGTCACTGAGCGTGTGACATCAGCGATGATGTAAGGGGTGGAAGTGATGTCACGTGTGGTGCATGAGGAATTGTGAGGGGCGGAATTGGCTGTGGAAGCAGTCATGATGGGGGCGGAAGTGATGTCATCAATCAGCGTGGGGATGGTGGCTGCACCAGCCGCATGGCTAATGGCGTCCGAGAAGTTCCAGACGCCAGGGGAATCAGCTGGAATGTTTCTCCCCACCCCCACCCTCCTCTCATTTATCTCTCCACCCTTCAGGGGTCTGCCCATATTCCTGATGAAGGGCTTTTGCCTGAAACGTCAATTTTACTGCTCCTCGGATGCTGCCTGAACTGCTGTGCTTTTCCAGCACCACAATTCCCATTAAACCTGTTGGACTATAACCTGGTGTTGTGTGATTTTTAACTCCTATTCCAGAGCATTCAACTGTTAACCAGCGTTTTAGGTAACACTCTGTTTTAAACTCCATTTAAACAATAGGCATTCCAATTAATGACCCTGTTACTCCACCAAAATGTCAATAGATTTGTTGTTTCCAAATAATCTATCTTTTAAATATCTGTGGCATCTATCCTTAATTAAGTCAAAACTTTCCAAGTGCTGATTTTCTTATTTGCTCATGGATGTTGATGTCACTGGATACATTAGCATTTATTGCTCAAAAGGCAATGAAGTGTCAATCACATTGCTGTGGGACTGGAATTATATGTAGGCCAGACCAGATAAAGACAACAGATTTCCCTGCCTATAGGACATTAGTGAACCAGATAGACTTAAATGACAATCGGCAGTGGTTGACCCGTAGCCATAATTTTGTTCTGAATTCGGATTTCACCATTTTCCATGGTGGGTTTTGAATCAATATTCCCTGGAACATTAACTTGGCATTCTGGATTGCTAGCAATAGTGGCTTACCACTATTCATCTCCTTTATTTCTAAGTCTTACCAATCACTCTTGATAACCTGTTGTTGCTGTGACTACCCTCACAGACTTTGGTTAGCTCAGTTGGCTGGATAGTTAGTTTGCAATGGGGTAATAGATGCTGACAGTATGGGTTCAATTCATACACACCAGCTGAAGTTACCATGAAGGATTCCCCTTCCTTTGCCTGATACATAGTGACCCTCATGTTTAAGCCATCACCAGTCATCTGGAATAATGATGACTTTACTTCTTACTCTAATCACTCCAAATGTCACTCAGGATTATTTCGAAGAACCCCCAAAATCAGTACCTGTTCATTCTTGTACCTCTATCTGATTTCCACAAACTGGCTCTTTTGTTTCACACGATTTTGAGGCCCAGAGAACACCGACAATGGTGTAACCATACCATTTTCAACTTGAAACAAATAGATTCTGTCCTTGCACTCTCAAGACCAGACATGACAATACTATTACCTTTAAACATTAATTGTCCAGTTCTCATCATTTTTAAGCTGTTTTCCTGCTGTGGCCATCCATCATTCTCCCACATGCTGTTTGAGCATTTTGAAAGCTTAGAAACCGCAAAGTAGTAATGTTGAATTTGTGTTAAATGAAGCTTCAAAACTTTCAAGGACCCATGCAACCTGGTTTTGCATACAAATGTGCTTGATGTCAAAAATATAAAATAGAAGCAGTGACATGGTAAATCTGTGAACACTGGCATTATTTTGCAATATGTTCACACCTTACAATAAAAGGTACTTTGTACAGGAGAAGGTACAGACAAAAGGTCAGTGTTAGCTCAGAAAAGAATCAGTGATCTTTTTCTACTTAGCATACTTACAGTCCAATATCTGCTGTCAATGCAATTAAACGCTTTTTGCATAGTTCAGTGCACATTCCCAGAGCAAGTTCCAAGGCCTTTCTGGCTTCAGCTAGGGCTAGGGTGATGTGAGCATTCATCAGTCTCCCCGGGCTCCTTGGTTGAAGGACCTACTACATTTATGATACACTTATCTATCAATTCCATTGTGCAGTGAACACTATTGTCCACCTCCGTGTAAGTGGCAAATATATGAAATAGGAGCAGAAGGAAAACATTTGAGCCCTCAAGCTTGCTCTGCCAGTCAACAAGATCATGCTTGATCTGTTTGTGTTTTGAATTCCATTCTCCTATCTACCCCAATAATTCTTGATTCCCTGGCCTCACAAGAACCTATTCACCTTTACACGGAGGGTGGTTCGCGTGTTGAATGAACTTCCTGAGGAAGTGGTGGATGCGGATACAATTACAACATTTAAAAGACATTTGGATAAGTACATGAACAGGAAACATTTGGAGGGATATGGGCCAGGGGCAGTCAGGGGGGACTAGTTTAGTTTGGGATTATGGTTGGCATGGTCTGGTTGGACTGAAGGGTCTGTTGGACTGAGTGACTCATCTCCACCATTTCGGAGACAGAGAGTTCCAAATTCTCAGAGTGAAAGAAAATCTCTGTCCCAAAAATACAACTTCTAAATTTTAAAATAGTGCCAGCTCGTTCTGGACTAAAGAGGAAACATCTTTTCCACGTCTGCCTTGTCAAGACCAGTCAGGGTCTTACACGCTTCAATAAAGACAACCATCACTCTCACAAACTCCAGTAAAAACAAACCCAGCCTGACCAGTCTGCTTTCATAAGACAGCTCACTCGTTCTGGGTATCAACTGAGTAACCCTCCTCTGAACCATTTCCAGTGGATTGACATCCTTCCATTAAAAGGGAGATTAAAACAGCACTCAGGATGTGTTCTCACCGATGCCATAAATAACTGAAGCTAAGATCCTTACTTTTTATTCTTTTCACTGTAAAGGATATCTTTCTATTAGCTTTCAGATAATGGGCGATGCCTGCCTCGTGATTTTTTGTGACCTATGGTCCTAATTATACAATACAGTACAACACAATACAATGTAACATAGGAACAAGGCCTTTGGCCCATCAAGCCTGCGCTGATTCCTTGTCCTTATTTAGACTTATTGCCTAGACGTGATTTCTATCCCTCTGTTTGCCTCCCATTCTCAAGATACAACTTAAATGTTGCTTACATCCCTGCTTCCACCATCTCTGTTAGTATCGTTTTCCAGGCACCGTCTGTGTGAAAGACTTTCCCTGCACTTCTCCCCTCTCACCTTGAATCTCCACCCTGGTTAAAAGCATCTGTCTAACCACTTTATCGATGCCTCTCATAACTTGATTGATCTCTACCAAGTTGCCCCTCGGTTTCCATCTTTCCTGTGAAAACAATCCAAATTTATCCAACCTCTCCTCATAACTGAAACCCTCCTGACCAGGCAACATCCTAGTAAACCTTCTATGCATCCTTTCCAAAGGCTCCCTTTTAACCACATCCACATCCTTCTGGTAGTGTGTCGAACAGAACAGCACATAATATTCCAAACATAGCCTGGCTAAAGTTTTATACAGTTGGAACATACTCACCCTCACTACCTTACACACACCACACCCTCACCCTCACTGCCCCTTACACACTCCTTACCCTCACCCTCACTACCCCCTTACACACTCCATACCCACACCATCCTTTTACATTCAGTGTCTCGGCTGATGAAGGTGAGCATACTGCATGCCTTCTTGACCACTTTATCCACCTGTGTTGGCACTTTCAGGCATCTGTGGACCTGTATAATGTCAATGCTCCTAAGCGTTCAACCATTTATTGTATAATTTGCACCTGGATTTGATCTTCCAAAATGCATCACCTTGCATTTATTCGGATTTAACTCCATCCACCATTGCTCTGCCCAAATCTGCAATCTATGTGAATCTCACTGTATCCTTTAACAATCCTCCTCACTATCTGCAACTCTGCTGATTTTGGCGTCACCTGTAAACTTACTGAACAGACAACCTACGTTTTCCTCCAGATCATTTATATGTGTTGCAAATAACTAAAGTCCCAGCATTGATCCCTGCAGAACACCCTTAGTTACTGATCTCCATTCTGAAAAGCACCCTTCTGCCTCTATTCTCTGTCTTCTATGACCAAGCCAGTTTTGCATCCATCTAGCCACCTCGCCCTGGATCCCATGAGACTCTACCTTTTGTACTAGCCTGCTATGAGGGCCCTTAACAAATGCCTTACTAAAGTTGAACACCAAAATCTCTCTCTGTTATTCAGATGTTCTGCAGATGTTCTCCATTTAATAGTACTCATTTTTTATTCTACCTGCCAAAGTGAACAACTTCACCTTATCTACAGTACACTCCAACTGCCAGATTTTTACCCACTCACTCAACCTATCTATATTCATCCACAACTTTCTAATGTCCTCTTCACAACATACTGTTCTACTATTTTGATGTCATGTGTGAATTTAGTTCATGTGACATCACGCCCTTTGTCTAAGCTATTGACGTAAGTTGTACAAAGTTGTGGCCTCAGTGCAGACCCTTGTGGGAACCCACTTGTCACAAAAAACCCATTCCTGCAGACTCTCCATTTTCTGCCAGCTAACCAATCCTCTATCCATGCTATCCAAAACCAGGAATTTCTACTTTGATGTGGCACATTATCCAATACCTTCTGGAAATCTAAGTTTGGAAGAGCAACAGGCTCCCTTTTAACCACAGCACATGTTATACTTCCCAACAACTCTAATAAAACATGATTTCCCTTTCACAAGTGCTGACTCTTCCTGATTACATTGAGATTTTCCAAGTGCTTGGCTATAACCTTTCCAAATGATCAATTCTAACACCTACCCAATGACAGACACCAAGCCTTTAGTTTCCTGTCTCCTGCCTCCCTCTTTTCTTGAATCGAGGAGTTATATTTGCCATTTCCCGGTCTCATGGGACTTTTCCTGAAAGTAGGGAATTTTGGAAAATTAATATCAATACATCCACTACCTTATCGGACACATTGTGTAACCACTTAAGGTGAAATCTAATAGGTTCTTACAAAAATTCCAAACAAATTAGACCACGTTAAAACCTCAAATGTTTCTTTCAGCACCATTTTCTGCAGCCACTTGTTCACTGTAAGATGATCTGAGCCATATTGTACACCTATTTTGTGTTTTTTTGTATTTGTTCGTGGGTTGTGGGTATCGCTGCCTAGATCAGCATTTATTACCCAGAGGGCAGTTAAGAGTCAATTGCATTGCTGTAGGTCTGGAGTCACATGTGGGCCTGAACAGTAAATTTGGCAGATTTCCTTCCCATTAATGAACAAGACTTTTTTAAATGACAATCAACAGTGGTTACATGTATATAACGTTTTATTCCAGATTTTTTAACGAGTTAAAATTTCACCATCTGCCATGGCAATATTACCACGGTGTAACTGCCTCTGTTAATTAGGGATGCATTGGTTATTAGTGTCCCAACTATTTCCTGGTCAAGTTATGACACAGAACATGAAATGCACTTTAATACAAGAAGGCCATATGCAATATCCAGCAATTCTGAGCTGTTCAAGTGATAGCAACAGATAACTGGGAGAAAATAATTTGTCAAATATTAACTTGTCTTTCAATCTGGTTGTGCAAGGCTTTCTGATCCACAGAACACAACTCAAATCATAAAGTCACTTCAGTGTGGAAGTCCATCTTATCCACACGGACTCTCTGTAGAGCATCCCACCTAGGCCCACCTCCCTGTATTTGTCATGGCTAACCCACCTATCCTGCACATCTTTGCAAACAGCAGATGCTGGATCTCACAGTGGATCAGATAGCATCCATGGAGACACAGCAAACTAACATTTCAAATCTAGGTGACTCTTCAGCTGTCTTCATCAAAGTCATCTCAACTCAAGACATCGGCATACTCTCTCTCAATGAATGCTGTCTGACCTGCTGCCATATGCAGCATTTGTTGTTTTCAGTACAGATTCCAGTATCTGCAATACATTTTTCCTACACATGTTTGGACTGTGGGAGGAAACCTGGAGCACCCGAAGGAAACCCGGGGAGAATGTGCAAGCTCCACACCGAGGCTAGAATTGAACCTGGGTCCCTGGCGCTCTGCAGCAACAGCAACAACCACTGAGCTACCATACTAGTGGTCTGTCAATCAATACTCAATCTCTACCATGCACCTTTTTTATTTCTTGAGGCAAAAGTGGATGTTATTGGTGAGGCCAACACTTATTGCCTGCCCCTAATTGCCCGAGAGAAGGTGGTGGTGAGCTGTCATTTTAACAATCTTTGTATTTATTGTGTTCTAGGTGCTAGTACCAATAATCTGTTTTAAAATTATAATTGCAATTTCGGAAGGCTTTTTTTTTAATGAAGAGATGCCAAATCTAATCTAAGCAAGAAATTGAAGTGTGATACAATTGTGACAAAATGCCAGATGGTTTTCTCCCTGTTACTTGTTCCAAAGACGCAAGCCAAAAATGTTTCCATGATGACTGCACTTCTGTGTAAAGTTGCAGGGTTTTCAACTGATGCAGGTCTGCTGGAGGTTATGAAGGAAAAATAGTATAGCATTTATATAGCAGCTTTCATGGTCTCAGGGCATCCAAAAGCAATGCAAAGATGATAAAGGAAGTGTAATCACGATTATAACAAAGGGAGGAACAAAGCAAGATCCCACTGAGTGTGGTAATGAATAGATAATGCTTGTTTGATGTATAACAAGATAATTCAAATAAAATACAACCAGCATTTTATTAGGAAATTAATTATTAGCTTAGGCTTGAACCAATAAAATCTTCCAAATGGATTTTCCTTCAAATTGTTTATTTTTTTAATCCCTCAATGAAGACAGAAGAGTAAAGTAACATCATTTTTCTGAAATAAATGTGGTTTTCCATTCCACTGAATTTACGGTGTAAATAATCAAGCCCTGTGATAAACAACACTGAATCTGACAGATCAAGGATGCCACAACAATGCCGCCCCACACTGGGGTTCTTTTAGCTCAGATATCCCCTGAAAGGAAATTGTGTGGCACACAGAAGTGTCCATGCCATTATTCTAGAAGTAGCTATCCAATTCCCACTCCAGAACTTGATGGCCAAGGAATGTGCCCTCAAAATAGGTTCGCACATGCTGAGGATCAACTTGCCATTCCTCCCAACATGGTGGATGTGATAAGAGTGCATGAGATTTCTGGTCAGCCATGTCAGAGAAATAAGTTGGAGCCTCTATTGTCACTGTCTGTAACTTCAGGCTACAACATGCTTGTAAAGGTCTGACGCAGCAACTCGGATTCCTTGTCAGGGAGTGTGGTGTTGAATCGATAGGTAGTGGGGATCAGAATGGTTCCAACATCATCCATCAGGCTGCTCTCAAAACGGTTGTTGAGACTACCACACGTCTCCTGCTGGAATGTGCCTTTACAAAGGAAGTTTGGAGAGAGATGCAGGAGTCTGTGCATCCCAGGATGCACACCAAGACAAACATCGACTGAGCCTGGAGGACAATCAACTCAGTGGTAGATGCTCCTTGGTCTGCCCAAAACATGTTGGTCTTCCAGAACAGGGAGTTGACCCTGACCGAGTGTTGCAGACTGGCACATTCCAAGGTCCAGGACTGCGTGCTGAGGGATGCACTCAATCTTCTGAAGGTAAATGGAGGTCCATTCATTTATCCTAAATCCCAGTGCCTCATATGCATGTAAACACAACCTTGTATAAGTAAGAGATGACTTTGGTTCATTTGTTGGATAGAGTCAAACTCCAATTTTTGCTTGTTTTCTTTGTATGACTAAAGATTTATTTTTAATGAATAATGTATATTTTTGAAATAAAAGAAAAGATTCCAACAGCACGAGGTTCAATCAATGTTCTGACTGGGGTCAATGAAAGAACTAGATTAGAGTGGTGCTGAAAAGGCACAGCAGGTGGGCAGCACGGTGGCACAGTGGTTAGCACTGCTGCCTCACAGCGCCAGAGACCCGGGTTC
>NC_057713.1:131468118-131522663 GCF_004010195.1 Chiloscyllium plagiosum
TGTGGACTTGTTGGGCCGAAGGGCCTGTTTCCACACTGTAAGTAATCTAATCTAAAAAGCAGGTCAGGCAGCATCTGAGGAGCCAGAAAATCAACATTTCCGGCAAAAGCCCTTCTTCAGGAATGAGTCAATGAATTCTCTGATCTCCAGCATCTGCAGTCCTCACTTTCACCTCAGTGAAAGAATAACCTCCGTGCTCCATCACACCACACTGCTTTGTGTGTTGTCCCTGCCTTCAGGCAGAGAACTGAAGACAAAGATTATTCTGAAATGACCTTTTATTAGCAAAGCAGAACTTTCAAGTTATGGAAGGACCTAATTTTCTGAGATTGGCTGAAACATGATGAAATTTCAGAAAGAAGAAGAAACTGATGACCTTAAATATTAAATCATTCATCTGAATAGAAAACATTACTCTCCCTGATGTTTCAGTGAGTAAATGCAAAGCCCAGAGCAGAATTCAAAATTGCAGACAGACCAATTTCTGTTTCAAGTCCTATTCTGCCAGCTAGCAAGTAAAGTCTTTTACAATTGCACTCAATGCCTGAAAGCTGCAGAAGAGAAGTATATGAATCAAGTTTCCTGATACTGATTGTTATTCAATCGCTCCCGTTGAAAACTGAACAGGTGATGGTAGCGTGAGGCTCACTAACGTCAACAATGGCCACCAGAGGACTTGACAATGTGGGCAAGACCATTCCTCAGCCATAGTCAATATCCATGAGTAGGAACACAGAAATTACAGAAGGTTATTTCTCACCATTAGCTTGTTCTGGCATTCAATTTGATTACTTACTTAATCTGCCTTCCTTGATTCAGTCATCTTTAATATTTCTCTGCTGAATTAATGTCTATCATCCTCAGTTTATTTTCAATGTATCCAGCCCCACCAGCTTTTTGGGCAAGAGAGTTCCAAAGTTTCCTGACCCATTGTGTGGGGAAGTCCTCACTGTCATCTCTCCCTAAATGCCTTGCCCTAATTCGAAGGGTTTGCCATTTAATCTGGACTCACCAGTATAGGAAATAATTTCTGTCTTTTTCTTTCCTATCAATGCCTTTAATCCTCATAAACCACCTCAACTAGATCCCCCTTTGCTCATCTATATTCAAGGAAATATGAGCCAGTTTGTGACTTAATCAGTTTAGCTGCAGATATCTTGTTGCTCAATTTTCACAGCACCTTCCAATGGTATACATTCTCTCTGAAATACAATGCCTCCCTCTCAGCACAGTCCCCTCAGTGGTTCTCACCAGAACTTCATGTAACTGTCGAATAACATTCACCTGTTTGTGTTTCAGACTTCTGAAATAAAGAACAACGTTTCATGAGTCAATTAAATTATTTTTGTTACCTATCCAATCTTTATTTTTACATTTTTCATACTGGTATCCCTAAATTACACAGACTGAAGTGGCAGCTCAGCACCACCTTCTCAAGGGCAACTAGGGATGGACAATAAATGCTGACCCAGCCAGTGATGCCCATGTCCTGCAAGAAAATGAAAACAAACTGTGGATTCTCCTCAGTTTCTTACTTTAAAACATTTTTAAAAATACGCAAGTCCAAAATGTTTGACATCACACTTCCTGACGTTGAACTCCATCTGGCATTGTTGAAGAGGTGACAAATGAAGAGGAAATTTAAAAGAGAATTAAGGAAATAGCTTTTGAATTTACACATACCACTGTATTAATATGAAATTGTTTTGACAATGGTTTTGAAAACAGTTGGCTAATTCAGTGATTCCATGGGAAAATGTCAGGCACTTAAAGGAAATAAACTTACATGGCCAAGGGTATAGAGTGGGGGAAAGAGTTTAACTGGATTGCTCTACAGATGCCCAGCATAGAGTCGATGGGCCGAATAGCCTCCTGCCATGCTAGCTTGGCTCAAATTAAATGAGTTGAGGCCTTTACTCAAATCTTTCTTCCAAAATAATTTGACAAGAATATGTGACATAAAAATACTGATTCAACGTAAAATAGTCTAAGTGTTAAACATCAAATGAAAGATGTTTAAAGTGTACTTTGTCCAAAGATGGATGTGCAGAATAGTAGTAGTTTTCAATGAAGAATTGGACCACTTTTCCTGATTGTGGGTGTGCTCTGGCAGAAATAGCCAAATCAATAAAACGACATTCATCATTGCCTATCAACCCAGACTGATTTCTGCTGGGGCTGCAAATTAGATTCAGCTCTGAGGTCGCTCAGTCAATGGAATAGCCTCTTCTCCCACACTCAAAACGTGTGTGTGTGTGTACATGTCTGTGTGTGTATATGTGTGTGTGTATATGTGTGCATGTGTATATATATGTGTGTGCATGTGTATGTCTGTGTGTCTGTGTATGTCAATGTATGGTTATGTCTGTGTATGTCAATGTGTGTATATGTCTGTCTGTGTGTGTATGTGTGCATGTGTGTGTATATGTATGTGTATGTGTGTGTGTATATGTGCATGTGTGTGTTTATACGTTCTCCTCCCTCACAATCTCACTAACTCCCTCTCTTACACACACACCCCCAGTGTCACTTCTTCTCTCTACAGGAGCTGTTCCCCTCCAGCCCCCTCCCCCTCTGCTTTCACATTCTGCTGCCAACTTGGATGGAGTTCACGAGCTGCTCAAGGCTGAAGACATTCTTTGTCATTGCTACCTCCAGCTGCAAAGTTGACCTCAGAAATCAAGTGGGTAAAAGGCCCGCTGAAATCTAAATATTAGGATGATTAATATTTAGATTTAAAACAGCTTTATCCCCTACTCCTGCATCATGGAGGGATATGTACGAATTCTAGCAGCTTCTCTGATATTCGCTCCAGTGATTATTTTGGGTCTAAGAAGTGTGCAAGGCCTGTTGTATAATAATCGGTATGATGGGTGAGTAGTTTATTTTGAGTGCTGTTGAATTGTTGTTCAGCTTTCTTTGGTATCTCAAAGTTACTGGTTATTCCAAATTGCCCTGGAGAAGGTGGTGATGAGCTGTCTTTGTGAGCTGCTGAATTTATTGTGTTCTACCAGTAAGTATTTTAAGCTGTAAGTGTAGTTTTGGAAGGACTTTTTAAAAATGACAACCTGCATATGACAATTCTGTAAAAACATGTTTGATCCCTATGTAAATATAAATTAATGTGTGTCATTTAAAGTTTATGCTTGGGAAGTGCCATTAAGTTGGAAATCTGATCTTTAAGTTTGGGTGCTGTTGTAAATTGTGAGAAAGGGGTAATTGAGTTTTTAATTTCTCTTGAATTATTGGTTTAAAATTGAAAATATCTTCATATAGTTAGCTTAATGAAGTTGTTTTGCATGATTTGGTCTTCTCTGGGGCAGTAATTAATATTTGTAAATGCTTGAGATTGCTAGCATTAGAAGCAGGGCTGTTTTGTTACTCATGTATCTATGAAATTAATCAACTTAATAACTGAGGAATAGCAGAACTGTATCCCCACCATTTATTTAAATTGCCACAAAAATAAGCAACTATTAGATAAACAATTAAACAGCAAATATTTGTATACCTTACATAATGATGAGAGAGGAAAGCAGTTATACGAATACATTTGAATTCGTATGTTACAAGTTAGGAAATATGTGTAAGTTTCTAATATTTACACATTCCAGTTTTGAAAAGTCACCATTGTATGACCAGACCATAGGAATGCGCTCTCTCTCATTCAGAGAGATGATTGGTGGTGGTTTAACCTGAGGGTCATCACTCCTCAGGTGAGGGGAGAGATTTAGAAGAAGAGTCTTTCAAGGTGACCTCAGTCAGTGAAGGAATTGATTACAAACTGTTGGCATCAATCGGCATCACAAAAACAGCTGTCCAACTAACAGAGCTACCTGACACCATTCCAATTTATAAGAACACAGACATAATAAATATGCATCTTTATTGTACACTATTGATTGAAGCTAAGATCAAATGATAAACAATAATGACCAAATGTAACTGAAATCACCATTGTCACAAAGACCATCAATATGTCAAGTCAACCGAAAAGCTCAGTTACTCTTTGAATAATATTTTGAGCCTAATTTAGTTATTTGATGACAGATATGCTGGGATTACAATTTGTGTAAAATTGTATGTAAAACTTTATTGGATGAAGAGTAGAGCTGGAAAAAGCACAGCAAGTCAAGTAGCATCAGAGGAGGAGCAGAGTCAATGTTTCAGGTCAGAATCTTTCATCAGGATTCATGCCAAAAATTTTATTTCCAATCTTTGTAATTCCATCGACTCATTCAATAATTTAAATTAAACTAAATTAAAACAAAGATAGAAAACAACACAAAATACAATTTCACACAAAATGATTTAGACATAAAATGGACACCTGTCTTGAAAGGAACTGTGATTGTGGACTAATTATGTGATAAAGGTTCAACAGAGACTAAGAGATACTATGGATAAGTCCTTTTTATGAACATCTAAGGGCTTGTGCCAAAGTTGGAAGAGCCATCCCAAAGCTAAGCCTGATGGCTGATTTTGTAATACTCACAGAATCATAACTTGCAGACAATGTCACACGTTCTACAATCAATGTCCCTGGCTATGTTCTATGAGCAAGACAAACTCTGAAGAGATGGCAGAATTGTGACACTCAGTTGGGCGAGAGTTGCCCTGATAATATTTAACATTATCTCCAGATCTCATGGCTTCAAACCAAACATTGTCAGAGATGCCCTCTGCTGATTATCACTGACCATCCCTCACCCCCTTTGGCTGATTAATCAGTACTCCTTGACGTTGAATACTAAGGGGAAGAAACACTAAGTATGGTAAGCTAACAGAATGTACTCTAGGTGTGGAACCTCAATGTCTGTCACTGAATGTGACTTGATAGCATTGCTACTTATTAGGCTGATTGAGTCCTAAAGGACATAACTGTTGGAATTGGTCTTTGCCAGATGGTGAGTGATCCAGCATGAGAAATACTTGACCTTGCCCTCACCAGTCTATCTGTTCCTGATGATATTGGCTGGAAAGACCACTGCACAGTCTTTGTGAAAATAAAGTCCTATCTCCATGTTGAGAATGCCCCCTTCATTGCATTGTGTAGCAATATCACTATGCTCAATGGGATAGACTTTGAACAGATTGAACCACTCAAACCTGGGCATCCATAAGATGCTGTGGGCCATCAACAGCAGCAGAATTATATTCAACTACAATCTGTGACCTTGTAGCTCAACATATGCACCCACTCTAGTATTGACACCAGGTAAGAAAATCAACACTGGCTCAATGAATAAAATAGGAAAGTATGCCAGCAATAGAACCATACATGCTTATAAATGGGAGTGTCAACATATTTATGCCACAACTCAAGACTACTTGCATGCAAAACAGCGGAAGCACAATGCGACAGACAGACCTAAGTCATCCCACAACCAACAGAAGGGTCTATGCTCCGAAGAACAACCCACCCAGACCCATTCCCCTACACCTAACACTATGGGCAATCTAGCATGGCCAATTCACCTAGCCTGCACATTTTTGGACTGTGGGAGGAAACCGGAGCACCCGGAGGAAACCCACGCAGTCACCTGAGGTGGGAATTGAACCCGGGTCTCTGACGCTGTGAGGCAGCAGTGCTAACCACTGTGCCACCATGCCACCCATATTTAAGGGCCTGCTTTTTCATGCAGAGGGTGTTGTGCGTATGGAACAAGCTGCCAGTGGAATTGGTGGAGGCTGGAGGATGCTCCAGAAATATCCTCACCTTCAATGATGGGGGAGCTCAGCATATCAGTGTGAGAGACCAGGCTGAAGCATTTACACCAACCTTCAGCCAAGTGCTGAATGGATGCATCATCTCAGTCTCCTCCTATAGTCACCAGTATCACAGTTGCCAACTGTTGGCCAATCTGATTCACTCATAGTGCCATGGAGCTGTACAACAGAGAAATGGACCCTTCGGTCCAATTTGTCCATGCTGACCAGATATCCGAAATTAATCTAGTCCCATTTGCCAGCATTTGGCCCATATCCCTCTTAACCCTTCCTATTCATATATCCATTCAGATGCCTCTTAAATGTTGTAATTATACCAGCCTCCACCAATTCCACTGGCAGCTTGTTCCATATGCACATCACCCTCTGCATGAAAAAGCTGGCCCTTAAGTCCCTTTTAAATCTTTCCTCTCTCACCTTGAACCTACACCCTCTAGTTCTGGACTCCCCTACCCTGGAAGAAAGACCTTGTCTATTCACCCTATCCATGCCCTCATGATATTATAAACCTTTGTAAGGTCACCCCTCAGCCTTGGATGTTTCAGAGAAAATAGCCCCAGTCTATTTAGCCTCTCCCTTTAGGTCAAACTCTCCAAACTTAGCAACATCCTTGCAAATCTCTTCCGCACCTTTTCAAGTTTAACAACATCTTCCCTGTAGCAGGGAGACCAGAATTGAATGTAGTATTCAAAACATGGCCTAACCAATGACCTATACAATCGCAACATGACATCCCAATTCCTATACTCAGTTTGCTGACGAATAAAGGCAAGCATACCAAATGCCGACCTACCTGGGACTCCACCTTCAGGGAACTGTGAACCTGTACCCCAATGTCTCTTTGTTTGGCAATATTCCCCAGGACCCTACCATTAACTGTATAATTCCTGCCCTGGTTTGCCTTACTAAAATGCAGCACCTCACATTTATCTGCCACTCCTCAGCCCATCTGCCCAACTGGTCAAAGTTCCATTGTACTTCGAAATAGCTTCACTCCATATGATATTGAGCAATGACAGAAGGTGCTGAATACTACAATGGCAATGGACCCTGACCACATTCCAATAATTCTATTCCTAATTGGCTGTGCCTCTAACCAATCTGTTCCACCACAGATACAACAACGGCCTTTGCCCACAAGTGTGTAAGGTTGCCCAGGTATTTCATGTTTGCAAAAACGAGGACAAATCTGACCCAGCAAATGACTGCCTGAGTCTATTTTCAATTATCAACAAAGGTACAGTGAAAGGAACTATTAACAGTGTTATCCAGTGGTACTTGATCAGCAATGACCTGCTCATTGATGTTCAGTTTGGGTTCCACCCAAGGCATAAGCTCTGACTGTATGTGACCCTGGTGTAAACATGATTCAAAGAGCTGAACTTCAGAGCTGGAGAGAAATTAACTGCCTGACACATCAAGGCAGCATTTCTTTGAGTGTGGCATCTAGGAGCCTGAGCAAAACCTGGAGTCAATGGGAATCTGGGTCAACCTCTCCACCACTTTGAATCATGCTTCATGCAATGGCTGTGGTTATTGGATGTCAATTGTCTCAGTTCCAGGACATCACTGCAGAAATGCCCCAAGGTAGTACCCTAGGCCCAAGCATTTTCAACTCCTTCATCAACTCCTTTCCTACTATCATAAGGTCAGAAGTGGAGATGTTGATGATTATTATTAGACAATGTTCAGCACTATTTCTGACTTCTTAGACACTGAAGCTATCTGTGCCCATGTACTGCAAGGGCGAGACAATATTCAGGTCAGTGCTGGTAAGTAGCAAGTAAAATTCATGCCAAAGAAAAGTGAGACAATGCACACCTCCAAAAGGAGAGAGCATAACCATCACCCTTGACATTGAATGACATCACCTTCACTGAACACCCCCCACCCTGACTACCAGCATCCTTGGGGATATCATTGACCTGAAACTGAATTCAACCAACTATGGTTCCAAGTGCAGGTCAGACCCTGGGAATTCTGTGGTAAGTAACTCACCCCTTGACTCCTCACCCATAAGGCACAAGCCAGGAAGGTGATGGAATATTCTCCACTTGCCTGGATGATTGCAGGTCCAACAATGCTCAAGGAGCTAAATCCATTAAGGTCAAAGCAGCTTGCTTGTTTGGCACCCCATCCACTTCCTCCAACATTCATTTCCTCCACTGAGGCACGACACTGAGGTACCGTCAATAAGTTTTACTGCAGCAACTCGCCAAGGCTCCTTAAGTAATACCTTCCAAATCCAGAAACACTGAAACCTGCAAGGACAAGGCCAGCAGATGCTGTCACGTGATACGTGATGTCATTCTGATAATATTTCTGGCCCTTTAATCTTGCAATCACAAACAGTAAATTGGAGAATTCATTCATTTGTAAGAAACATATTACAGTGAACATTTTACAACAGTACACAATGTTGGACAATAACAGGTTTTTAAAAAAGGGACTATACCGTGGAATGGGTTGCTAAGGTGGCACCATGTTAATTTGATCCATGCAGCTTAATTTCTGGTAAATAATTATATCTGAGGTCAGTTAGCGTCCAATTCCTGATGAGTGATATTTGTGTAGATTGACAGAGATTTGTAAAACTCAATTTGTTTTGTTTCTGAGAGGGTAGCTAATCCAGATCAGAGGAACACAATTAAACAGAAATGTAATTTATACATTTGGTAGCTTCCCTCTCTGTTCAGTTGTGACTTACTGGGTTTCTTAAATTATAATTGTGTCCATCAGGTAATCGTCTATACTCTCTTGAGTTTAGGTGAATGGAAATGATGGCATTTTGAAGGCGTGATGGGGAGATGTTGAGGGGATTCTTGTCCTGGGCAGGGGAAGGTATAATAAATTTGTGGCAAAATGAAAAATTTCTTCACCCAACAGGTTTTAAATCTTTGAAATTCTCCATCCCAGAGGGGTTTTGTGGATATTCCTTCATTCAGTGCATTTTTTTTTCTAACATAGAAAGGGCAATGTATATTCAGAAGAAATGTCCTGTTGCTCACAAAGCAACAAAAACACAATGGCTGGAAACCTGAAAGGAAAACAAAATAGTTTGTATATAACCACACACACAACAAGATTGTCAAAGAGAAAAGATCAATTTACTGGAACTTGCACTTCATAATTCCAAGCTACGGACCCAAATGAGATTGATCTGTGTATTTCCAGTATTTTCAATTCTACAATGCTGAAAATGTCTCAAAACAAGTGAGATTCTTTATATAATATTGTATCTCAGTTGGATAGATGTAGGAAGGTCAGGTATGTACGAAGCCAGATACATTGAAAAAGGAAAGGGAATTTTGGATTCATGCAAAAGTGACTTACACAGGATCACAGAGGAAGATCAAATTAAAATCAGCACTAACTGGCTGATTGTCACTATTATTGTCCAGACTAAAGTGCTGCTGGAAAAGCACAGCAGGTCAGGCAGCATCCTAGGAGCAGGAAAATCAACGTTTCGGGCAAAAGCCCTTCATCAGGAATGAGGCAAGGAGCCTCCGGAGTGGAGAGATAAATGGGGGTTGTTGGGGGTGGGGAAGGGGGGAGGGGAAATGAGGAAACTGGTGAAGTCCACATTGATGCTCTGGGGTTGACGTGTTCCAAGGCAGAAAATGAGGTGTTCTTCCTCCAGGCGTCGGGTGGTGAGGGAGCGGCGGTGGAAGAGGCCCAGGACATGCATGCCCTCAGCAGAGTGGGAGGGGGAGTTGAAATGTTGGGCCACGGGGAGATGGGGTTGATTGGAACGGGTGTCCTGGAGATGTTCCCTAAAGCGCTCTGCAAGAAGACGCCTAGTCTCCCCAATATAGAGGAGACCGCATCGGGAGCAATGGATCTAATACATGATATTGGTGGATGTGCAGGTGAAACTTTGATGGATGTGGAAGGCTCCTTTGGGGCCTTGAATGGAGGTGAGGGAGGAGGTGTGGGCACAGGTTTTGCAATTCCTGCGGTGGCAGGGGAGGGTGCCAGGACGGGAGGGTGGGTTGTTGGGGGGCATGGACCTGACCAGGTAGTCACGGAGGGAATGGTCTTTGCGGAAGGCAGAAAGGAGTGGGGAGGGAAATATATCCCTGGTGGTGGGTCTGTTTGGAGGTGGTGGAAATGTTGGCTTTTGCTTGTCACTGTTAATGGCTATGCTCAAGAAAATGTACTTGTAATGTCCCACATGTTGTTCTATATAGCATATAGGGTTGTATGTATTGTGTTGTGGAATAATTTTCAAATTTGTTACATAAGCTTGATCTGAATTCATTGTATGAATGTTTGCATTTCTCAAAATAAAATGAACTAAAGTTGGCATCATCTCTATTTATGTTCAATTCTTAATTTAAATTTACTGTAGGATGGTTTGATTCAGTAAATAAGTGGTCTCAGTATAGACAGAGTTCTTGGTTAGTGTGGAAAGTTTCAGGCATAGCTGCATAGAGCATGCATTTATGGTAGAAATAATTTCCAATCCAAATGTGAAGCAGCAATTTTTTTGTCTGTTCTTAAACACATTAAGAACACATTAACAGCAGACAGGACAAATTTTAATCAGGCAAACCTAGTGGAACAGAGTAGCGGCTGAGTTAAAGTCAAGCTGCTGAACTTGACCCTTTGATTTCCAGCCAGGTGGAAATATATCCTTTCAAAAGATATATCCCTCAACACTCTGCAGTGGCCTTAATAAGCTGAGGGTCAGACCTCTGCCACTCAATATACATAAGTCCCACCCTCAAAAAACTGCCAACCAATCTGACTGGCCAGCAGCTCTTGCATTTTCAGCAGTGTACGTGAGAGAAACTGGGATTGCAAGCATCTCCAGAGAGAAATGTTCTAGATGCCTGAGATGGGTAAGTCCTGGGCTTTTGGTCTGGACTATGGCAAGGGCTGAATGACATCACAGGTTCTTAAAAGAGACAGTGTAAGATAGCAGACGATGACATATCCATCCCAGATCGTCTCAACACCTCTATGCTCGCCTTGAGCAGAATTTCGGCGGAGAGGTAACACCTATCTGACAAGTCCTGACGAACCTATCCCAACAGTCACTGCATCAGAGGGCAGGTCAGGTTTCCTTCATGTGAATCCAAGGAAAGCGATGGGACCTGACGGAGTATCAGGATGCACACTCAGAGCATGCGCAGATCAACTGGCAGATATCTTCTCAGACATCTTCAACCTCTCCCTGCAGCAGGTACTGTCCCTGCTTGTTTCAAAAGTGACAACATCATCCTGTGCCTAAGAAGTGTCATGCTGCATGTCTCATTGACTACCGCCCACTGGCCCTAACTTCAATGGTCATGAAGTGCTTTGAAAGGATGATCATGGCATTAATCAACTCCAACCTCCCCACTACTCTTGACCCACTCCAATTTGCCTATTGGACCAACAGATCCACGTTAGATGTCATATCACTTGCCCTTCATTCCTTCCTAGAATGTCTTGATACCAAGAACAGCTACGTAAGAATCCTACCAATGACTACAGTTCAGCCTTCAACACTATTATCTCCTCAACACTGATTACTAATTAGTGATCTCAGACTAAGCCCCACTCTCTGCAACTGGATCCTCAGTTTCCTGAGCCACAGGCCACAATCAGTGAAGATTGGGGACAATATTTCATCCTCACTAACACTCAACACTGGAGCCCGCCAGGAGTGTGTACTCAGCCCCCTACTGTACTCACGGTGTGCCCATGACTGCGTCGCCAAATACCAGACTAATGCCATGTACACGTCCGCTGATGACACCACCATAGTCAGTCGAATCTCAGGTGGCAACAAAACAGAGTACAGATAGGAGGTGGAAGACCTGGAAAAATGGTGCACTGAGAACAACCCAGCTCTCAATGCCAGCAAAATCAAGAAACCCATTATTGACTTTCGGCGGGATGTTATTCATGCCCCCCCCCCTACACATTAACAACACAGAGGTGGAACGAGTGATGAGTGTCAAGTTCCTGGGAGTGGTCATCCACAACAAGCTTTCTCGGAATCTTCATGTGGACGCACTGGTTACAAAGGCCCAACAACGTCTCTTCTTCCTCAGGCAGCTGAGGAAATGTGGCATGACGGCGAATACCCTTACCAACTTTTATAGGTGTGCCATCGAGAGCATTCTGTCTGGATATATCATTACCTGGTACGGCAATGTACCATTCATGATCGGAGAGGGTTACAGAGAGTGGTGAACTCAGCCTGGACAATCACAAAGACCAACCTCCCATCTATAGAATCCATCTACCAAGCCCACTGTCAAGGAAAGGCTGCCAGCATTCTCAAAGATCCATCCCACCCTGGCAATGTTTTTCTACAACCTCTACCACTGGGGAGAAGGTACAGAAGCCTGAACACACGCACCAGCCGGTTTCACATCAGTTTCTACCCCACTGTTGTTAGAATACTGAATGGACTCTCAAACTCTTAACATTTGCCTGTACCTGTGTTTTTGTTTTTGCTGCTGTTTACCTATTATTTACTATCTATGCTACTTAACTCTGTGATCTGCCTGTATTGCTCGCAAGACAAAGCTTTTTACTGTGCCTCGGTACATGTGGCAATAAGTTAAATTCAATTCAATTGTTGGGATGGGCTGGGGGGTGGTACCTGCACCTTAGGGTGTTGGGTTTTGAAGACCAGGCAGGAATGGACAATTGATCTTAAGAGATTGGTGCCACAGGAGCACCCCGCCTCCCCCTGCCATAGGATGTACTCACATGTTTTCACCAGGTGGGAAACAAACAATGACTTCCTCGCTCTCATCCATTTTCCGGTGCCCAGTGAGACAGATTGACAATCTTAGTCCACTATGATCTGGCAATTGTGGGCTTCAATAGTTTTGTGGGTGCCTCACCCACCTCCTTGAATCTGTTCCATCGTTCGATGAGATTACAGCTGAGCTGTGGTCTAACTCCATATCCCTGCCTTTGGCCCATATGCCTTATTATTTTTGCTTCACAAATATTTATCGAGCTCTTGTTTAAAACTAACAATGGATCTAACAACCGCTGTCTTTTGTGAAAGAGCATTCTAAACATATACCACCCTTTGTGAGTAAAAATGTACTTAACATCTCTCCTGAAAGGTCTGGTCCTAATTCTCAGACATGCCACTTAGTTCTAGAATCCTCAACCAGTTTATCTTCATCCACCCTGCCTTTTCCTGCAGAATACAATAAAAACATGTCATGCAGTGGACAGCAGAGAAGGTTACCTCAGATTACAACAGGATCTTCATCAGATGGGCCAATGGGCTGAGAAGTGGCAGATGAGTTTAAGTTGGATAAATGCGAGGTGCTGCATTTTGGGAAAGCAAATCTTAGCAGGACTTATACACTTAATGGTAAGGTCCTAGGGAGTGTTGCTGAACAAAGAGACTTTGGAGTGCAGGTTCATAGCTCCTTGAAAGTGGAGTCGCAGGTAGATAGGATAGTGAAGAAGGTGTTTGGTATGCTTTCCTTTATTGGTCAGAGTATTGAGTACAGGAGTTGAGAGGTCATGTTACGGCTGTACAGGACATTAGTTAGGCCGCTGTTGGAATATTGCGTGCAATTCTGGCCTCCTTCCTATCGGAAAGATGTTGTGAAACTTGAAAGGATTCAGAAAAGATTTACAAGGCTGAACAGGCTGGGTCTGTTTTCCCTGGAGCATTGGAGGCTGAGGACCTTATAGAGGTTTATAAAATCATGAGGAGCATGGATAGGATAAATAGACAAAGTCTTTTCCCTGAGGTGGGGTATCTGGAACTAGAGGGGATAGGTTTAGGGTGAGCGGGGAAAGATATAAAAGAGACCTAAGGGGCAACTTTTTCACACAGAGGGTGGCATGTGTATGGAATGAGCTGCCAGAGGAAGTGGTAGAGGCTGGTACAATTGCAACATTTAAGAGGCATTGGATGGGTATATGAATAGGAAGGGTTTGGAGGGATATGGGCCGGGTGCTGGCAGGTGGGACTCGATTGAGTTGGGATATCTGGTCGGTGTGGACAGGTTGGACTGAAGGGTCTGTTGCCATGCTGTACACCTCTATGACTATGACTCTAATCACATCTGATTAAATTGTAGCACCCAGTTAAATAAGTGATGATATAGAAGGCAAACATTCTCGCTTCTTGGGCAGTAAACTTATTGGTGATTTTTTCCAGAATGAAGGAAGAGAGGGGTAAGAAATTCTGAGCAAAAATGAAGGAAATAGCAATACAATATGAAGTCATGAAGACTAATCCACGAGTAGATAATGGAATCCACTGAATCTTCAACTTAATGCATATTAAAGATAGAATTTGGAACAGTACAGCACAGAAACAGGCCCTTCAGCCCACTGGGTCTGTGCCAACCATAATGCCATTCTAAACTAATCCCATCTGCCTGCACATGGTTTGTATTCTTCTATTCCCTGTCTGTTAGTGTGTCCGTCAAAATGTACCTTAAAAGTTCCTGTTGTATCTGCTTCTACCACCTCACCTGGCCGCACCTTCCAGGCATCTACCACCCTCTGGGTAAAACAATAGGTCTACTCTTTCTTGTAAATGCTTTCTGCATTTTTCCCAATGCCAAACGGAAGTGAGCATTATGGATCCAAATCAAGGTCAAATGATTGATACCCATATTTACCCTCTATTGCTTTGGAGAGCACACAAGGCAGATAATAGGACCATGAGGTACAGGAGCAGAATTAGGCCATTTAGCCCATTGAGTCTGCTTCCTATTCCCATTTGGGACAACCTGGTGGCTCAGTGGTTAGCACTGCCGACTCACAATGCCAGGGACCCAGGTTCAGTTCCACCCTCAGGCAACTGTCTGTGTGGAGTTTGCATGTTCCTCCCATGTTTGAGTGGGTTTCCTCCAGGTGCTCTGGTTCCCTCCCAGAGATGTGCAGGCTCAGTGGATTGGCCATGCTAAATTGCCCAAAATGTGCAGGCTAGCTGGATTAGCTGTGGGAAATGCAGGGATAGTGTTGTGCGGTAGTTCTGGCTGGGGTGCTCTTCAGAGGGTTGGTATGAACCCAATGGGCTGAATGGCCTGCTTCCACACTTTAGGGACTTCATGAGTCATTGCTGATATCTTCTTACTAAGGGACAAAGCTATATTTGATGTCATAATCTCCACAATGCATGACTTAGGTATAAAAAGTGTTGCCCTATTTAGCATTCCAGGGAATCACCTCAATAAGAAAGATTTAGTGATGTGTCTTGAACATGCCTGAGGTTTAGAATGAAAGGCTCTCCTGTCTTTCCCAGCCTCGCACAATGTCATACTTGCCTTTGCTGTTTGGAAGCCAGTAAGATAACAAGGAGTGTAATTCTGCCATGTATGTCCTTATTAAATGTCACCCTTGGGATATAAATCACTTGATGTGCTCTCCTTTTGTGTATGTGTCAGTGCACAACTGCTGCACAATTTTATCTGTTTGACAAATTCTGATGCTGTTCCTCCTCTTTGTCCACAGATACAATTCATAACAAAATCCATGGTCCAAATTTATAAAGGCACAGGCAAAAATGACAAATGGACAGAACCCTTTGCAAAGAAATGGCAAAGGGATTAACATTCCTTTTTTTAAGAAAATGCACTAGAGCATTTACAAAGTCATCTTCAAATACAGTATTGGTCATTTCCATGTCCTTGTAAATGAAGGTTACTGCATCTGCACAATTGTGGAAGCCCATTTTGCATAGATCATACCGACAAACTAGCATTGGGAAAAAATGTGGGTAACATCATTATTATAAGGAGATGATTGTCTCTTTCTTCTAAGTGCTTCCGGCATTTATCATGATGCTCAATGGAAACAGGCACTCCGAGCAGAAATCCAGTCCAAATGATTCATACCCACTTTTTCGCTCCTAAATGAAAGTGCACAAGGCAGAGAATCTATATTTGATGTCATAATCTCCAAAAATAGTTCACATTCCGAGAGATCAAAATAAGTAACTGCAATGTGGGAAATAGACGTACGCTAAGGAATTTTTGTTTTGTAATGATGACTGCTGTTTATTGTATATTGTTAAAAATCACACAACACTAGGTTTAAATCTAAGAGGTTTATTCGGAAGTACAAGCTTTCAGAGCGTTGTCCCCCGGATGAAGGAGCAGCACTCTGAAAGCTAGTGCTTCCAAATAAACCTGTTGGACTATAGCCTGGTGTTGTGTGATTTTTCACTTTGTCCACCCAGGTCCAACACTGGCATCTCCACATCATATCTTACATTGAACTTTAAAAATTGTAAATCAAAATATTTTTAGGGTGAAAGGAGGGAGATTTTAAAAAGATATGACAGGCAAAGTTTTTACACAGAGGGTGGTTCGCGTGTGGAATGAACTGCCTGAGGAAGTAATGGATGCAGGTACAATTACAACATTTAAAAGACATTTGAATTGATGCATGAATAGGAAAGGTTTGGAAGGATATGGACCAGGAGCAAGCAGGTGGGGCTAATTTAGCTTGGGACTATGTTTGTCCTGATGAAGGGCTTTTGCCCAAAACGTCGATTTTCCTACTCCTCGGATGTTGCCTGACCTGCTGTGCTTTTCCAGCACCACTCTAATCTAGACCCTGATATCCAGCATCTGCAGTCCTCACTTTTGCCTATTATCAGCATGGACTAGTCGGATTGAAGGGTCTTGCCATGCTGTATGACTATGGCTATGACTCTTGAGTTCATGAAGGGAAGCATGCTCAGCAATATAGATGAGGAGAAATCTCTTCACTCAGAGAGTGGTGAGTCTGGGCAATTCAATACCACACAAAATGGTTGAGGCCAAAACATTGTGTTTTCAAGATGGAGCACCCCCCCTTCCAGGAGTGCCTACTCAACTGTAGTGCCTACTGTACTCCCTGTATACCCATGACTACGTCGCCAAATACAAGACTAATGCCATTTACAAGTTTGCTGATGACGCCACCATAATTGGTCGAATCTCAGATGGCAACAAAACAGACTACATACGGGAGGTGGAAGACCTGCTATGTAAGAATTGACTACAGTTCAGCCTTCAACACTATTATCCCCTCGAGACTGATTACTAAATTTAGTGATCCCGGACTAAGCTCCACTCTCTGCAACTGGCTCCTCGGTTTCCTGACCCACAGGCCACAATCAGTGAAGACTGGGGACAATATTTCATCCTCACTAACACTCAACACTGGAGGCCCCCAGGGATGCATACTCAGCCCCCTACTGTACTCACTGTATACTCATGACTGCATCACCCAATACTAGATGAGTGCCATGTACAAGCTCACTTATGACACCACCCAGTCAAATCTCAGATGACGACAAAACAGACTACAGACGGGAGGTGGAGGATCTGGAAAAATGGTGCACTGAGAACAACCTCGTTCTCAATGCTGGCAAAACCAAGGAACTCATTATTGACTTTCAGTGGGATGTTACTCATGTCCCCCATACACATTAACAACACAGAGGTGGAACGAGTGGAGAGTGTCAAGCTCCTGGGAGTGGTCATCCACAACAAGCTTTCTTGGACTCTTCATGTGGACGCACTGGTTACAAAGGCCCAACAACATCTCTTCTTCCTCAAGTAGCTGAGGAAATTTGGCATGATGGCAAATACCCTTACCAACGTTTATACGTGTGCCACCAAGAGCATTCTGTCTGGATGTATCACTACCTGGTATGGTAACTGTACCATTCAAGATTGGAGACGGTTACAGAGAGTGGTGAACTTGGCCCAGACAATCACAAAGGCCAACCTCCCATCTATAGAATCCATCTACCAGGCCCATTGTCAAGGAAAGGCTGCCAGCATTCTCAAAGATCCATCCCGCCCTGGCAATGTTTTTCTGCAACCTCTATCATCAGGGAGAAGATACAGAAGCCTGAACACACGCACCAGCCGGTTTCAAAACAGTTTGTAAGAACTATTGTTAGAATACTGAATGGACTCACAAACTCTTAACATTCGCCTGTACCTGTGTTTTGGTTTTTGCCATTGTTTACCTATTATTGACTTATCTATGCTACTTAACTCTGTGATCTGCCTGTATTACTCGCAAGATAAAGCTTTTCACTATGCCTCGGTACATGTGACAATAAATTCAATTCAATTTAATTCAATTCAGATAGATGTAGCTGTTGTGGCTATAGGGGCTTAGTGGGAGAGTGGGATGAGGGGATTGAGTTCGATGATCATCTATGATCATATTGAATAGTGGAGCAGGCTTGAGGGGCTGAATGGCCTACTCCTGCTACTATATTCTATGAAGCTCTTTGTTTCTATGATATGATATACTGCCTATTTAAAATTTGCAATAAAATAAACTTTCCTTTTTAAAAACTAGCGATCAAGTAATTCGATTACTTCCAAAAACCGAACAACAAGTTGACGCATTAAAGAGTTTCCATGAACTGGTCAAGGTAAGAATTAATCTTTAAGACATATGTCAATAAATGCTGAAGAGGAGAGAATCTTTCAATATGTGCATGGAGCTTCTTTCACAAATTTGAGTAATCAGCTAAGAGACAACTCTGTGTACACAATATATTTTAGAAAGTTCAACAAAAAAAAAGTGAAACATGTTTATCCATAATCTATTGTGATGTTTACAGGGAATTGAGACCAAATGTTGAGTTGAGAATGAGCAGCATAGTGTCTCAGTGGTTAGCAGTGTTGCCTCACAGCGCCTGGGGACCTGGGTTTGATTCCAGCCTCGGGCTACTGTCTGTGTGGAGTTTGCACGTTCTCCCTGTGTCTGTGTGGGTTTCCTCCCACAATCCAAGGATGTGCAAGTTCGGTGAATTGGCTATGGGAAATGAGGGGTTAAGGGATGGGGTGGGTCTGTGTGGGATGCACTTTGAAGGGTCAATGTAGATTTGATGGTCTCAATGGCTTGCTTCCACATGGTAGGGATTCTATACAGATTAAAGCAGGGCAAACTGACAGGAAATAATAGGGGCAGGGTGCAGTTGTACTTTAGCTCCTCCTTTTTGAAGTCATAAATTCTGCTTTTGTATTTAAATGTTTTGTCTTTTTTTATTATTACTGGTGAATATCTAATGGCTGAGACTTTGTGCTACTGTCAGACCATGAAGGGCTGCTGATTGAGAGTAATATTTCAGCAGAGAGAATTCACTGGAAAAAAAGCATAGAGGAAGAAGTCAGGGTAACAAAAAATGGGGAGCCTGGGTGTAGAAAGATAAAGATGGAGAAAATAAGGGGAAACAGATCAAAGCATAAAATGTACACCTCCAAGTTCTGTCACTCCAGGCACAAGCACCATAGTTACCAATAGCACTTGGTGGATTCATAAATTCACACAGAGCAGAAAAGGCCCTTTAGCCCATTGAGTCTGCACCATCATAAACACTGCTAAAAGTGCACTAATCCCAATTCCCCCCACTTGTCCCATATCCTTGAATCTTATGATACATGGAGGAGGAAGAGTTATGTTTCCACCCAGCCACATCAGTCCTGGGAAAGAAATAATTAGCTGAATGGGACTAATATTGACTGCAACAGACATTTCAAACTTAGGTCCAAAGGTAAGAAGAATTGTGAGGCCATAGATGCAAGGGTATGCTATCTGAAGGTGATGATAAGAAATGTCCATGTTTTTTATATATATAATTAAAATGAAAATTCAATTTAAAATAAATTTGAAATTCCTTGTACAGTTTCTTCCTGGTCTTTTTTACTTACCTTCACTAACATGACTGCTGGTTCAAAGACTAAAGCAGCTTCATAACAATACAGATTAGCTCAAACCTATAATTACAGGTAGGGCTCTTGTCATGAAATGGCATTGTCCTTGCCTCTGAACAAGGGGCCCAGATTTAAGTCCCACTTACTCTGGCGGTGTGTAATAACATCACAGAATAGTTTTACTCAAAACTACTGATAAATGCATGCAGGTTTCCCAGATTTTGTTTTGAATCCTGCCTTTTAACTACCTTAACAGTTAGGGACCACATGCTGAGCATCTGATTAGAATAAGGGCAGTCAGATATTCTTAAAGTACTGTTGCTAAAATTATTCAATCTGTGCATGGAACAGATATTCAAAAAATTAGATGCACATCCGGAGGTAAAAATTAGAGTCAAAACCTGTACAATCTGAATACACCGTACAGAATGTCATGAATCGTGTAAAATGTAGGAATTCAAAAATGGAATGCCCAAAGGACAGCAATAATGTTTTTTTAGAGGGAATGCATCCTTTGGCAGAATCTTCTAAGAGTTTGAATGACAGGCTATGGCAAGATTAGTGGCAGAGTCAGATGGAAGGGCAGTTTCTTATTGTTGTTAGCAGGCCTCAGTCAGACAGGGCAATAATCTTCATTCAGAGAGACATCAGTTCAATAAGTCAAAGGGCAGCCTATGATAGCAGTCCAGGGGCTTGGATATGGTTAGTCAGACACAAGAAAAAAACTACAGATGCTGGAATCCAAGGTAGACAAGCAGGTGGCTGGAAGAACACAGCAAACCAGGCAGAATCAGGAGGTGGAGACGTCAGGACTGAAGAAAGGTTACACTCGAAACATTGAACTGCCAAATTACCAGCATATAAAGATTATCTATAAAATAGCTCTTTTAAAGGTACCTTTATTGCTCAGTAACCTGTGAAGCAGATTCCCAAGAAGAAGAAAAGATGACAGGAATACAGAGAAGAAACGAAAGCTGCCTCGTTTTGAGATAAGAAGTTTTGTTTTGTAAATCTTAATTAGGAGTTTTATCAGACTAATATTGTTGAAGGGGAAGGTAAAAGATAGATTAGAGGAAGGACTTGTAAATAATTGTTAGTCAATTATTCTCTGTTATACTATAAGAAATAAAGTTGTTAATTTTTACTTTAAATTGTGCTAGGCCTCCCAAAGTTTCACAGATTACTGCACGGGATAAATCTTTTCTGTGTTGCTGTTTTAAGTCAATTATTCTCTGTTATACTATAAGAAATAAAGTTGTTAATTTTTACTTTAAATTGTCCTAGGCTCCCAAAGTTTCACAGATTACTGCACGGGATAAATCTTTTCTGTGTTGCTGTTTTAAATTAAACAGGAGGGTTTACCCCGTGTCGCAACAAGCATTTCATGTCACATTACAGGTGACCACCATTGCACTGTACACACACACACACACTCCTACACACACAGGCACTCCTATACACACATACACATGGACATACATACACACAGATGCGCACACAGACACCCACACACACCCTTATGGACACAAACTCCCACATTCACACATGCACCGCTATCACCATTGTTAACAGCTAACCCAAGAATGCAACTTTTTTAAAAAAAGGTTTTGTAATTTACACATGAAAGAAGTGAAACTGTCACTGTATTCTAACAGATGAAAGGCTTAACAGACAATCAATTTTTCAATGTATTAATTTCAGTAACATCACACTGTAAATTTTTGCTATAAATTCTGTGTATTAGGATTGAGCCCTCCACTATCACCTGATGAAGGAGCGTCGCTCCGAAAGCTAGTGTGCTTCCAATTAAACCTGTTGGACTATAACCTGGTGTTGTGTGATTTTTAATTTCGGGTATAACTCTTCTTCAGTGCTGATGTCTCCATCTCCTGATGCTGCCTGGTTTGCTTGTTCTTCTAGCCTCTTACTTGCCTACCTTGGATGTGGTCAGTCAGCCCTTCCTGCCTGTGACATTCTCCACATAGGGGATGTGGAGCTGAATGTCAGTGCTGCCCACTACCCATCTTGAGTCTTTCTGCCCCATTAAGGGGCTGCTTTTCTCCTGGAATGAGAAAGGGACATTAAGAGAGGAAGTGGGAGATTCAAGATGGTGGCAGTCTGAAAAGCCTGCTGTGTTGGGCTCTGTGCCATACCCCAGGCAAGGTGGGCTCCTACTCCCTCCCCCATTAGCCAGCCCTGAGGAAGATTTTCAGTATAAAGCAGGCAAAGCACTTAGAACTTGTTAAATTTGGAGGTGGAGGTTCTGGAGTTGAAATGAAGCCGTCTAAACGAAGAGGATCTAGGGGAGTGCAACTGGCAGAACACTCCCCTGCTCTGTCGAGAACACCCGCAGCCGTCATTTCAATCTCCCTGGCGGCGTCTTTACGCTCAGTGAAGCAGCAGCACCTATTCATGGAGTTTACAAAACTCCATGAAAAAATCAAAACAGCGCTGGAGCCGATTACTGCCATCCTGACAAAGCATGAGCAGGAGATTCGGGCATTGGATTGACGCGGGGAAGCGGTCAAGCAAAGGACCACAGCAGCAGAGACCACGACGGAGAACTCTCAGGGGCGGGTCCGAACCTTGGAAGGTCAGGTTCGGGCCTTGCTGGAACAGGTTGAAAATCGAGGTCAGGGAAAAAACTTACGTGTAGTGGGTCTTCCGGAGTGTGAGGACGGTGAGAATCTGGCTGAATTCCTGGAGAAGTGGCTCCCGGAGTTGCTGGGGCTGGAGATCGAGTCGGGCCGGGTGAGTGTGGAGTGGGCCTACCGGATCGCAATGAGTAGTTCCGGGTCTGATCAGCGCTCTCGGGACTCCAGCACTGTAAAGAAAAGCAATTAATAACAGAAACATCCAGAAGACTGGAAAGAAATCCACAGGCTCTGGTAAATAAAGGTTCAAGCATAATCTTTTCCAGGACTTTTCTTGGGCCATAATTAAGAAGAGGATGGTGTTAAGAAAAAAATTAAGAGACTTGAATATTCCATATTCTCTGAGGTATCTGGCAATACTGCATTTTAATTATGAGGGATCTGACCATACCTTCAACTTGCTGGAAAAAAACAACAAAATTTGTGAACTCGCTGAAATAATTGACTTGGGCCAAGGGGGAATGTGGAAAATATGCTTGCGGACAATGGCATAATAATTTTTTATCTTTCTTTGTTCTAAATTTAGTTTGCTTAATATCATATCTGTTTGGTCATTATCTGTTATTTTGCTGTTCCTTTTTTTCTGAGTGAGGAGTGGTTACTGCTTTGTTGTAAAGATTTATGGGGTTGAGATATGGGGAGGGGTTGGGGAGAGGGTGTCCATTATTAACTTGCACGAGTGTATATAAAATGGGATTTCTCCATTGCCTGGATGTGTGGTGCGACCATAACTGGAAGGTGCCAGGACAGCTATAAGGTTGGGAGTGAATGCCCCCTATGGGGGAAGGGGGAGATCCCTAGCGATTTGTGGTTTATGTATTTGTTCATTTAAGTTACGAGTAGTGGTTAGTTGTTTAGTTTTAGTAGCATTTGTAGGAATAATTTTTAGATTTGGTAAAATCTGTGTCTTTTCCACTCGCCATATATTGAATGGTTTCCTTCCTCATGGGGGACCGTGGGCTGTAGTGTGCGGTCATGGCTAGCAATTCATTCAGGTGGTGCACCTGAAATATAAATGGGAGTCATTCCCGTATTAAAGGGAAAAAGGTGCTTTCAAACCTTAAGAAGGAAAGGGTCAACATTGTTCTGCTGCAAGAGACACATTTAACCGGTAGGGAACATCGGAAGTTACAGCAGGGAGCGTACGATAGGGTATTCTTCTCCTTCCACTCCAAAAGCAGAGGAGTGTCCATACTGGTACGAAGGAACCTCCCATTTCAGGTAATGGATCAAATCAAGGATGAGCATGGACGGTTTATCATTCTCAAGGCTCTGGTACACGGAGAAAAGTATGGCATCCTGAATGTTTACTGTCTCCCTGCACATCCTCTCAAATTTTTAGTTGACACAGTCGCTAAATTAATGGCTCTTGGGGTGCACCACACAATTGTAGGAGACTTTAATCGTCTCATGGACCTTGGGGTAGATAGGATGCCAAGGGGTCTGTTGGGTACACCTCGGCAGTCTAGGCAGCTAGTGGACTTGTGTGAGGAGTTGGGGCTAGTGGGTGTGTGGAGTTATCTTCACCGTAATGGGAGGAATTTTCCCTTTGACTCCAACCCACACAAATGCCACCCAAGAATTGATATGTTCTTTGTTCCGTCGGTTTGTTTGGACTTGGTGTTGACCAGCAGGATTGGGAACATAACTATTTTGGACCATGCGGCATAATACTTGGATGTTAAGATCACGGGTAGTGGAGCAGACGTACGGCACTGGCACATGGATCCATTTCTGTTGAGGGGTGGTAATGTTGTCCAGTATATTACAAAAGGATTCAGAGCCTTCTGGGACATCAATCGGAGTATGGCCAGTAATCCATCGGTGCTTTGGGAGACCACCAAGGCGTATTTAAGGGGTCTGGTTATTTTATATTCAGCAACTAGAAGGAGGCAGAGAGGGGAGCAGCACCGGATGATTGAGGCCCTGAGTTGGCAGCTGAGTCGGCATATTATAACAACAATATTATAGTCGACCATCTATGGTTATATTACAACGGGTCACAGCTCTCCGGGCTGCTCTGGACTCAGTGCTCACACAAGCGGCAAAGAGAGGAGTCTCCTTTGCATAGCAAAGGCTATTTGAATATGGGGCTAAGCCAGGTAGATAGCGGGCTTACCTGGCAAGGAAGAAAAGTGCTCTGCAATCCATTGTGTCGATTAGGGAGCGAACTGGCAACACCACTCGAGAGCTGAAAAAGATTAATGCCAGATTGCGGGAATTCCACGCAGAGTTATACTGGTCAGATGGCTGTGGGGATGGAGTAGCGAGAATTGAATTCTATTTCAAAAACCGGGACCTCTCCGGTATAAATGCAGTCAGGCCTCCCTTTTAGATGCACCTCTGACAGTACAGGAAGTGCAAGAGGCTGTAAGGCAGCTCCAAGATGGCAATGCACCCGATCCAGACGAGTCCCCGAGTGAGTTTTACAAGGAGTTTATACTAATGTTAGCTGAACTACATCTGGGGATGTATCGTCATTCGTATAGTCAAGACTGCATTCCGCCCTCTCTTAGGAAGACCAATATCTCTCTTATTTTAAAGAAAGGGAAAGACCCCGAGGAGTGCGCGTCGTACAGACCCATCTTGTTGTTGAATGTAGGCTTCAAACTTTTATCAAAGGTGTAGCTCTGAGGTTGGAAAAGGTGCTGCCCGTTGTTATAGAAAAAGACCAGATGGGGTTTATCAAGGGCTGCAGCTCTTCCAATAATATCAGGAGGGTGTTGAACATAGTGCAAGTATTCCTGGAGAAATTGATTCCAGGTTTGGTGGTCTCCCTGGACGCAGAAAAGGTGTTTGATCGGGTGGAGTGGGCGTATCTCTTTAGTGTTCTCGATCCCTTTGGTCTTGGGGGGGGTGCTTTGCTAGATGGGTGCAGTGTTATATAGAGACCCCAAGGCAGTGGTTGTCACGAATGGTGTCAAATCAAATAATCTTAATGTGGGGAGAGGCAGCCAACAGGGATGTCCTCTCTTGCTGCCGCTGTTTACCTCGGCAATTGAGCCATTGGCAGAGGCCATCTGAAAGGACCCTGAAATAATGGCACCAAAGCTGGGAGTTGGGGATCATAAAATTACTCTTTATGCGGATGATGTCCTTCTGCTTCTGGCTAACCCGGGAAGGTCTGAAACCCGGTTTATACAAAAAGTTAAATTATTCGGCAGTTTTTCGGGATACAGGATAAATTTTACAAAGTCGGAGGTCATGTCCGTGGGAGGTTTGGTGGAAGTGCCAGAGCTGGAGGGGGGAGCACAGTTTCCTTTTCGGTGGTCGCAGAAAAGTTTTCTCCACCTGGGAATTTTTATTACCCCAGCCTTCTGTCAGCTGTATGGAACTAACTTTGTGCAATTGTTTGAGAGGATAAAGCAGGACTTGAAATGGTGGGAGGGACTGCCAATGTTGTGGCTAGGCCACATCGCTCTGATTAAAATGAATGTTCTCCCTCAGCTATTCTATCCTATGAGGATGCTCCCATTGCGGTTACCCAGACAGCTGCTACGGTGGTTTGCCGGTTGGCTTGGATTCTTTATTTGGTGCCGTAGGCGCCCCCTAATTAAATTTACCAAGCTGCAACTTCCACAGGGTATGATGGGGGGTGGATCTTCCAGATCTGAAGAGAGACCAAATAAGCACCCTGCTGTCATATATGGGTGACAGGGTGTGCGGAATGACTTGAGGTCAATATGGTTTAATGTTCAGATCTCACAGACAAGGTGGTCCCTCGTCAATTTACTGTTTATGGACAGGATGAGATCCATGGCTGAGTAATGTGTAAGTCCAAATGGTTTAAACATGGGGAAAGCCTGGAGGATAATGCGGCAGGGTGAGGGCAATTTGCTTAAGACCTCGCCGTTCACCCCATTAGTGGGAGCCCCAGGATTTAGGCTCAATGGATTCCAGCTTCAAAGCATGGGAGGGTAAGGGAATCTCCTGTTTGGGAGACTTATTCATGGGAGAGGTCTTGATGTCTTTCAACCAACTTAGTCATAAATACAGGATTCCTAATAGGGACCTTTTCCAATACTTCCAGGTTAGGGATTATAAACAGAAGAAGGCCACACGCTTGGCACAGTTCTACAAGTCAGACATAGAGAGAAGAATGCTCCGATGTGGGGACACTCTCTCGATCAGTACCATATATCATTTGCAGAGAGGTAACGCCTTGGGGGATATGGAGGGACTCCATGGAATCTGGAATCAGGAGCTAGGGGAAGACATTTTGTTGGACACATGGGAAAAAATCTCAATATGCAATAAAGCAAAAATATGCAATTGAAGATTCTTCACAGCGCCCCCATATGGCACCAGAGAGGTGCGCAAAGTTGAAGAATGGGTCTTTTCCAGGATGTCCCAAATGTAAAATTAGCATATATACCCTTACACATTGCTTTTGGCCCTGCTACAAGATTCGTGGATACTGGAGTGCTATAGTGAATGAGCTGGAGAAGATCCTGGGAATTGAAGTTAAAGCAGACCCGATATTCCTTCTTTTGGGACTGCCGAATCTGCCCTCCCTGGGTGAGCACGGGAAAAGGTTCTTTAACATTCTTACACACTGTGCAAGGAAGAACATCCTAGTGAATTAGATAGTAGAAAAAACCCAGGTCTTATGGGGTGGTGCAGACTTGTGATGGAGTATGTCCCCCAAGATTATCTGGCAAGAATGGTGCACATTGGAACGGAGCAATTTTATAAGACGTGTCAGCCCTTCTTAAATTACTTAAACACGGATCTATCGGCGATACTGATTAGGGCCTTTATATAGCCAAGAGAGCTGTATATGGTGGTCCGGGGACCACGGGGGAAGGAGGTGTAGTAAATATGGGTGTAATAATTATTCCTCCCATGGATGGGAGCTTTGGTGGAGGTGTGCCGAGTTGACCAATGTAATGTAATTTAACTCGGTTGTAATTTGATTTAATTCTATTTATTTAATTCAAGTTTATTTTAATTTGAGTTAAATTAAGTAAATATGAAACAATTGTATCTGTAGAGTAGGTTGTTTATTGTTAACTTGACTGTAATATAACACTGTGACACCATTTCAGTATTTCTGTATCTTTTCAATTAAAAAAAAGAGGGGGTGGATGACACAGCTGTGAGGTTTGGTGCAGCTAGAGAAGTGTCCCATGTGAGTGAGTTAGCAGCATGGAGAGCACATGGTGTTCGTGGTGTTGTGGGTTGGAGTGCATGAGTGAATATGTTGCAGGCGACAGTGACAGTAGTGGTGTGTGAGTCTTGATAGGAGAGTAGCAGAGATAGAGTGAGTGTGAGGTAGCAGGGAGGCGATGGTGGACAGAATGCTGGCTTCTTATTTTTTTCCTACAGTGATGTGCATTCCTCCAGACGGTGAGGAATGTTTTAACCCCAGTGACAATCCTGGGTCAGGCTGTGCCCTTGAGTGCTAGTCTCTCCTACTAGGGGAAACATCTCCAAATCCATTCTATCTAGGTCTGTCAATATTCGGCAAGGTTTCAATCAAATCCCCCCTCATCCTTCTAAACTCCATTGAATGTCCTCAATCCTTGTAAACCTCCTCTGGACCCCTTCCAACACCCTATCTGCCCTTCCTTAGATATGGACCCAAAACTACTCACAATATTCCAAATGCACTCTGACCAGAGCCTTGGATGACCCCAGCAGTACATCCTTGGTCTTGTATTCCAGCCCTCTTGAAACATATGCTAACATTGTGTTTGGCTTCCTTACTGCCAGTAGTATTTCATGCCAACTAAACCTGCATGTCACCCTGAACAGAATCCTGAACTAAGACTCCCAAGTCCCTTGGTGCTTCAGATTTCCAAAGCTTTTCCCCATTAAGAAAATAGTCTATATATATTGTCTATTCTTCCTCCCAAAGTGCATAACCTCTCACTTTCCCACAACACTGCCCCATATTTGTGATACACAATGTTTCATTGTAACCTGTTTCCGCTGTTGCTCCACTTGAATACTTGCACAACCTTGAAGCCCTTTGAAAGTTTAGTGAACATAACCATCCAACAGTAGGTCACAACTGCAGTTTATATTGATCTGGTAACACTGCTATTTTAAACATATGTTAAGAAACACTTTGCCAGGCAGTCTATAGTATATTTGCTCCAGAGGACAACGTGGGCCAAGAAGGTCCACAATTTTTTAATCTTGTTTTTTTCTCTGGATCCTCTTCCTGACCGTTTTTGCTTCAAGCTTCCAATTCCCACCCAGTCAGCCTCCCAGAGGTCAGTGTCAATGGCCTCCCAGAGGTCAGTGTCAATGGCCTCCCAGAGGTCACAGTCAACAGCCTCCCAGAGGTCAGTGTCAATGGCCTACCAGAGGTCAGTGTCAATGGCCACCATTGTCATTTCTGCAGTGGTTCATGAAGGCAACTGTCCCACTTTCTGCTGGGCAATTAGGGATAGACAATAAATGTTGGCTTAGCCTATGTAGCATTAAATTACTGCAGGTTCTAGAGTCTGTACTGAAAACAACAAATGCTGAAGATCAGGCAGCATCCATGTAAAGAGGGCAAGCTAACGTTTCAAGTCCAGATCACTCTTCATCTTTTTTGATTTTGATAACTTTAAAGAGTTCCAGCTCACTTATTTTTATAGCTGGCAATAAAAATGTTAATGCCTGAGCAACTATAAAACTGAACCCAACCCAACATAACCCAACTTATAACCAAGTAGAAGAAAAGGTCTCAGCAATATTATAGGGGAAAATGTGCAATAGCTGAATCAAACTGGAATATTGTCCATTAGGCATCAAGGAGGATTACACCATGATGGTCTTTAACTGACTCCTTTCACAGATACAACGGAATGACTCTTCTGAGGGGCACCAAGGAATAACTTTTGTCAGATTGCTATTCCACTTAGCCCTGGAGCCGTACATTTCTGGCCAAGATTTCAAAAGTGGGCCTTGTCAGGAATATAGTTTGCAACTGTTCTGGGATCACAGCACAGGATCGTTATTGGAGACCAATGCACGCACCCTTTGTACAACACTATCTAATATACTCTGGGACTCACTCACCCCAAAACCACTTTGATATGTTGACTGAGGGGCCAAGGCATGTTTGCATGTGGAGGGAGCTGGTGCATCTTAGGGGGCAGAGATAGTGAAGGGAGACAGTTGGGCAGAAAGGAGAAAGTGAGGACTGCAGGTGCTGGAGAATCAGAGTTGAAAAGTGTGGCATTGGAAAAGCAAAGCAGGTCAGGCAGCCTCCGAGGAGCAGGAGAGTCAACCTTTCAGGCATAAGTCCTTCATCAAGAATATAGAGGGGGAAGGGGACTGAGAGATAAATAGAGGGGTGAGGTGGGGTTGGGGGGAAGGTAGCTGGGAAGGCAATAGGCGAATGCAGGTAGGATGTAATTGCGATAAGTCAATGAGGAGGGTAGAGCAGATAGTTGGAAAGGAAGATGGACAGGTAGGACAGGTCAAGAGGGCGGTGCTGAGTTGGAAGGTTGGATCTGGGATGTGATGGGTGGAGGGAAGATTTGGAAACTAGTGATATTGATGGTGACGACGTGTGGTTGAAGGGTTTCAAGGCTGAAGATGAAATGTTCTTCCTCCAAATGGCAGGTGGCTTTGATTTGGCAGTGGAGGAAGCTCAGGAGGGCAGAGAGCAACTGGCATGAGAGGGCAGCAGGGCAGGTGTGGGAGCATGCATGGTGAATGTGAGGAAGTGGGCATCGGGCTAGAAGCAGGTAGGCATGTGAGTAGACAATGTAGTGGGTGTGAAATGAGTGAGGTGGCATCGGGGGAGTGGAACAGGATGGTATGTGCGTGTGAGGACACCAATTTGAGTGATTGGCAGCTCAGGAAGGCACAAGAGTCATCTAGAAATCTCAAATGTAGAAACTGGGAAAAGCTCCATTGACTGTCAGTCAGCCTTTGGAAGTGCATGAGAATTGTATTTCATCGTCTTTTTCTGGACAAGGGACGGCACAGTGGCTCAGTGGTTGTTGCTGCTGCCTCACAGCACCAGGGACCGGGCTCAATTCCAGCCTCAGGTCCCTGTCTATGTGAACTTTGCACATTCTCCCTGTGTCTGCATGGGTTTCCTCCAGATGCTCCAGTTTTCTCCCACAATCCAAAAAGATGTGCAGGTCAGGTGAATTGGCTAGGCTAAATTGCCCATAATGTTAGGTGCATTAGTCAGGGGTAAATATAGGGTAGGAAAATGGGTCTGGGTGGGTTACTCTTCGGAGGGTCAGTGTGGATTTGTTGGGCCAAAGGGCCTGGTTCCACACTGTAGGGAATAATCAATTCTAAAATATTTTGAAGTGCTTTTGTACCATGACAGTACAAACTTCTCTTTCTGTTGTGTAGCATAATAACAGCAACCATTAGGTAATTAGGCCAGGACCTAATATCAATGTACTTTTTAATCATTGATATTTATATTTTTAAGACTGTGTGACCAGTCTTAATTATCTTATTATGGTTATATTATTAAATCAATCTTATTATCTATCAGGTCCTGTCTTAAAATGAGGAATTCATTTCTCAAGAAACAGATAATTATGTTTTTGATTAAAGATCACAAAGATAACGTTAGTTAACTTTTAAGTGATGACCTAGTAACCCGGGAACAAATTCATATTCGAATACCAACATGGGAGATTAATTTGAATTCAATAAAAATCTAATGAGAAGCATTGACCATTATTGTAAAATCCCAAACTGCTGTCCTTACCTGGTCTGGCCAACGTGTAACTCTAAACCCACAGCACAATGGCTGAGTCTTAACTGCCCTCTGAAATGGCCTAGCATGCTAGTTGTATCAACCACTAGAAAGGAAAAAAAAAGTAATGAACCACCTGGTATTAATTAAGGTACTGGAAAATAGCAAAATACGTCCCCATCAAGCCTGCTAAATCCTCCTTACTAACATCTAGGCGTCCGTACAAAAATTGGGAGTAGTGTCTCCAAAGTCTAGTCACAGACAGTGTCTCAGACAACACCATCACCAACAAAAGTGGTGACACAGTGACATACAGTTGTGAGAGTTCCCCTAGGAGTCCTTAACATTGATTCCTCACCCCATGAGTCCATAGCATCAAGTCATAGAAAAGCAAACCACCTGCTGTTTAACATCTCCTGCTCTCTTGACTGATAAATGAGTTCTAACTCTATGACAAACACCACTTGCAATGAAGGTGGCATGAGTGGAGAATGTACTCTGGGTGGGGGACTTGAATATCCTCACATCCCATCCTACCAGTCTCCACATTCTCCATCATTTTTGCCATCTCCAGCATGATGCCAACATCAAACACATCATCCTCTCCCCTCCACTGTCAGAATTCTTCAAGGACCATTCTTTCCATGATACCCTGGTCCATTCCTCCATCACTCCAATTGCCTCCTCACTCCCCCACGCCAGCTTCCTGTGCAATTACAGAAGGTTCAAGTACTAACCCATTCACCTCCCCTCCCTCACTGTCCAAGGCCCCAGTCACACCTTCCAGGCGAAGCCATGCACAATGCAATCTCCAAAATATTAACACCATCAAATGCAGACTGGGTGACCCCTTTCCTGCCTCTATACCATCTGCCTTCTTGCTCCTCCACTTCTCCTGCCTAAAGTATGAGAACAAACCTATTTTCCAACACCTTTGAGTTCTGGCAAAGATTCATACCAGACTCAAAATGTTAACTGTTCTGTTCTCCACAGACGCTACCAGGCCTGCTGAGTTTCTCTAGTGTTCACAGTGTTTATTATAAAAGTGTGTAACTGCTTCTCGATACCACCAAACTTCTTTTACTCTCCTTCAGCAACCCAGAAACATTTGTTGATTCTGCTTCCCAGAAAAGAAACCATTTAAACTGATGTTTAAACATAATGAGCTCCCTTTTCACAACTGTAATATTTCGCTGGGTTGTCTCTGTACCAGCACTATTGTGCTGCTGGAAACAATGATCCACCAACACTGACTTCTTAAAGTCAGCAGGTTCCTTTCATTTCTGGGTAGCAGCAGTATTTATTTAATAAAAGGACAGGTTGAGATTAAATTTTAAAATGGAATCTTCTTTTCAGAAGATGAAACTATGAACTATCCCTGTTAATATTTGCACTTGCATGGATATATAAACATATGCAAAAAAAACCTTGCATTTTAACACAGAGTTCAGTTCTGTTTTTCATCACTTATTTCTTAAATTTAAGAGTTTCCAATAAACCTTGTCAACATGATCAGAAATTAAAGTATGAAAGTAGGTATGATACTTCACTGAGATTGAATGTCTGCTGGGGGAAAAAGTTATATAATTCTTTTCGCTGTTTCAGATAAGATATTTTCAAATTGTCTTACATGCATATTTAGTCAGAAGCCCACAACACCAGGTTGTAGTCCAACAGGTTTATTCGAAATCACAAGCTTTCAGAACACCGCTCCATCGTCAGGTGATGTGCACTGTGGCTTTGAATGCATCTCATTAATAGTCCATTGATCACACTATTGTGATTGATAACTCCTGTTCGATCTGAAGTTATCATCACTGCCACTTTAGTTAAGGTAGATTTTTAAAAACTAACAGTGGAAAAGAAAGGAGTCCGACCAGTTAGGGAATAGAAATAGTGATTGGTATGTATACCGTAATGTACAAATGGCCGCAGAAGTTAATGGATGGATCTTAAAGTGAAGCTTAATTTTCCCATGAATGTGATTCGTCTTAATTTTCTGTTTCTTTTCAAAGATGCTCATTCCATGCATTATTGGCATCCCTGAATAAATTGCAATATACTTATACATCACAAGAGTCGTTACGTAACTGAGCGGCATTTTAAAATGCATAAACGATTACAGACTGTTTTCTGCTTGCAGGTGGATTTCTGGCAGCCCAGCAGTATTCTTTCTGTTAAACCTGGTGTTCTAGTAGATATACATGTGCCCAGAAATTGGTCTGAAAAAATCTTTCAGTCACTTCTACAGGCTGGAATTGATTTTAAGTAAGTTTACATTTTATCTTTTAAATCTGCACATTCCTCTTTGGCACTTCTATTTCACTTCAACATTGCAAACGTCCTGTCAATCAAATTTAATAACGTATTGCCGACTAATTTATTTTGTACTTGCCAGCTTTAGGATTTGCTCTGGTTGGGAAAGTTAATTTGCTCTCAGTTACCACAATGTTGCTTTGTATCTGAAAACCAAGCAGAGTTGACCGGTCTAGTTTGTCCCTCCTTAGAATATCTTTCATGTTCCCATGTACACTGATGAAATTATGAACTTGTTGCAGGGGAGATTTGCACAATACCATATATCTGTTACTCAGCGGCAGATTAGAAAGTACCCAATGTCCACACACTTTACTCCCATTTCCACCATTTACTCCCATCTTCTTTCTAGCTCCCACATTTGTTGACATAGTTCATTCTTATTTTATTTTTTTCAATGATATGAATGTCCAAATTGCCTTTGAAGTGGGTGGCTTGTTACACCTTTTCAGAGAGTAGATTCCTACACCACTCTGCAAGGAGGAGCATGAGCCTTGCATTGACTAATGTTGTGATTTAATTTAATCATTCATGGGATGTGGGAATTGCTAGCAGGCCAGCATTTATTCTCCATCCAACTTTCTCTTCTCAGAAGGCGGTGGTGAGATAACTACTAAATCATTGTGGTGGTGAAGGTCACTGGTTTGCTGGTAAAGGAGCCTTAGTGAGTTGTTGGCATACATTGTGAAGATTGTAAAGGTAAAGATGCCATAGTTTTACCAGGCCATAGGACTTAGACAGAGAGAGAGAAGACTGATGGTGGCTTAATCTGAGGGTCAACACACCTCAGGCAAGGGGAGAGGTTGAGAAAGAGAGTCCGCCACAATAATCTCAGCAGATATAGGAATCGAAATGAAGTTTTGGCATCACTCTGCATTTCATACCAGCTGTCCAGCCAACTGAACTAACCAACATCCTTGTGAAGACTGTAGGCATTGCAAGCACAGTGTCTGGTGGTGCCAAGGGCAAATGATTAAGGTGGTGAATGGGGTTACATTTAAGCAGATTGCTTCATGGTAAGTGGTGTTGGGCTCCTTGAGTGTTGTGGAGGGGTACTGGAGCAGGCAAGTGGAGACTGTTCCATCACACTGCTGCTGTATTGTTATTTCATTCTCAAAAAGTAGCAATGTTATTATGTGCAATTATACCCAAGAATCCAGGGTGTCATTAATGCACTACAGTTTATGTACCGAACAAAAAATGATTCTACAATATGTGTTGAGAGCTGGAAAAATGATGGCAGCCCCAGTGTTTGGGATTGAGAGTGTGAGAGGTCGCATGTGAGTGATTGACTTTGACTGGATGGGAAATGTTGATTTCTAGATGGCAGGTGGAGATGCAGCGATGACGTTCACAGAGTGTTGTGGCCTGTCAAGCTCACAATTGTGGCGGGTACTTAGTGTAATACATTTGCATGATTTAAAATCTTTTTAAATGTCTGACTCTCACAATAAAACAAACAGCACACAGAATCTTTGTGCGCTCAGCTCTTATTTGATTAAAGGTGGCGTGCACCAGTCACCAGGAGATGGCAGCATGTGTGGAGGCTTGGAGCAAGGAAGGGGCATCAGTGGCGAGGGTGGTGGGACGTGTGCAGTGGGGTCAGGGGCATGGAAGTGGGAAGGGCCTGGAACTCTGGATGTGGTGTTACTTGGTGGGGACAATCAGTCAAGTTAAGAAAATGAGATAAATTGTGCTGTTTGTGCCATTCTCATGTGAATCTGTTTCAGGGTGTTAAAGGGCTTGAATTTGTCTGTCAAGGTTAACTTATGATGAGAATGATGTCAGGATAATGTCCTACACAACGTACAGCAGGGAGGGTGAGCAAGGGCTGAGAGTTCAGGCATGATCCACAGAATAGCGCTGGGCACTAACATGAACATTCAATGAACGCTTTAAATTTATTCACAGGATGTGGACATGCTAGTTAGACCAGTATTTGTTGCCCAGGGGTGGGTCTGGAATCACATGGAGGCTAGACCAGGTAAGGATGGCAGCTTTCTTCCCTGAAGAAGATTAGTGAACCAGGTGGGTTTTTCCAACAATGGATCCATGGTCACCACTAGAATGTGAATTCCAGGTTGTTTTTCTCTGTTGAAACTATTATCTGCCATGGCAGGATTTGAACCCAAGTCCACCAGAACATTACCTGGGTCTCTAGATTAACTGTCCAGCAATAATACCATTAGGCCATACCACCCCTTTCCTTCAAAAGTAAAGGAAATAGCCCCTGTAACCATCAATAAGTTCCAACCATAAGGCATGCCAGAGGTAACCTACAGTGTCAATGAGTAACAATGGTGCACGTGTGAATAGAGTGAAATCGATATAATGTGATATATTTGTGCATGTAATTTAAATTTGGAAAAAGAATACATCCGCGGTACCTTTGTGCTCTCAGACTGACATCAAGTCTTATGTTCATGACCATGGAGTTGGGTTGTTTGTTGTAATGATGCAGGGTCCTCCAGATTAACCAGGCTGCTCTTTGCTAGTCTCCAAAGCATCATTCCCAGCTGATGGCAGGTTATGCCTGCTGCAGAGTCACCAGCACTTTGCATTTGGATTGTAACTGTGTGGGAACTGGGAAGAAAAGCAGCAGAGAGGAAATGCTACACTCTTCTCCTGCCATCAAGAATGGTATTTCACTGATAAAATTCCACCCTTTGTGTCTCAGCCTGTGATCATTTCAAATTTCTAGGAACCACAACACAGAACAGTTGTCAAAAGTACCTAGCTGTGAAGATAACTTCACATAATTAAATTGGAAAACTTTCATTTGGTCTCACTTTCCCTGGCACCACAAGTGCATCACAAAATTGTTGATGGGATCATAGATTCACAAGATTTCACTCCAGTATCTCCCCAACTTCACTTTTTTTTAAACAGGAACAGAATTCCTGATCCAAGCCTGCGCTGCTGTAAAATTCAGCTCTACTTTAATAAGATGATGTGAGATTTCAGCTGTGTCACAGCCTGAGCCACATCTCTCCAACTGCATTCCCAATAATTACCAAAATCTAGTCCCATGCATTTCTATAATGTTGCATTATTCTAATCAGATAGAGGTTCTACATACACGATAAGTTGTGCCGTAATAATGATATTCATCATTTTTCACAGGTAAGTTTCTAGCAAGCAAAATGGACAGCACGGTGGCTCAGTGGTTAGCACTGCTGCCTCACAGCGCCAGCGACCTTGGCTCAACTCCAGCCTTGGGCAACCATCTGTGTAGAATTTGCAGATTCTCCCTGCGTCTGCATGGGTTTCCTCCCACAGTCCAAAGATGTGCAGGTTAGGTGAATTGGCCATGCTAAATTGCCCATAGTGTGCAGGGATGTGTAGGCTAGGTGCATTAGTCATGGGAAATGTAGAGCAGTAGGTTAGGGGAATGGGTGAGGGTGAGATACTCTTCAGAGGGTCAGTGTGGACTTTTGGGCCAAATGGCCTGTTTTCACACGGTAGGGATACTGCTACTATGAAATATAGGTCAGTAATTGTAACTTCAGTATGGGGAAGCTCCATCACTTCATAAACCAAGAGATGTTATAAAAGGAACTGGTGAATGCAGGCACAGTTACAACATTAAAGACACTTAGATAAGCACACAAACAGGAAAGATTTGAAGGGCCAGGCGCAGGCAGGTGTAACTGGTTTAGTTTGGAATTATGTTCATCATGGATTGGCTGGACTGAAGGGTCTGTTTCCGTGCTGTGTGACTCAATTACTCTATGTGTTAGTCGATTGGGCAAATATGGATTAATTGAGGAACGTCAGCATGATTACTTATGGGAAAATCCTGCTTAACTAACCTGCGAGGGTGTTTTGAAGAGGTAAGAGTGTTGATAGGTATAAGTGAGCTTCAAAAAGTCATTTGATAGTGTGCTGCACAACAGACTTGAGTGACTCTTTAGAACATGGAATAAAACAGACAGCAGCAAAGTGGAAATGATATTGGCTGAGTGACAAGAAACTGTGTGTTGTAGTTGTAGGTTGTTTTTCGGATTGAATTACAGTCAGGTTCACATGTCAGTGTTAGGGGTCCTCCTGCTTTTCCTGATGTATACTAATGACCTAATCCTTCGTGTGGCAGAATACAATTTTGAAATTTGCAGGTGAGACAAAACTTGGAAGCCATGATGTGGAGATGCCAGTTCTGGACTGGGTTGGACAAGGTTAAAAGTCACACAACACCAGATTATAGTCCAACAGGTTTATTTGAAAACCCAGGAGCCATGCTCCTCCTTCAGAATGTATTGTGGACCCCACTTGCTGTTTCCTGCCCATGAACCAATTCCCCAACAATGCCTATCACCAAATCCATGTGACATTGTTACAATGGGTGCTGTATAAGGTGCTCTTTAGCATTAACTCCCTCAGATCCTTATTTTAACAAGGGCACTCTGAGCAGAGGTTATAGCCTCGAAAGAGATGGGTCTTTGAAGCATAACCTCAACAATCCAATACAGCACGGTTGCTCAGTGGTAAGCACTGCTGCTTGCAGCGCTAGGGACCTGGGTTTGATTCCCGCCTCAGGTGACTGTCTGTGTGGAGTTTGCACGTTCTCCCCGTGCCTGCGTGGGTGTGCTCTGGTTTCCTCCCACAGTCCAAAGATGTGCAGGTCAAGTAAGTTGCCCATACTAAACTGCCCATAGTGTTAGGTGCATTAGTTAGAGGGAAATGGTCTGGGTGGGTTACTCTTCAGAGGGTCAGTGTGGACTTGTTGGGCTGAACGGCCTGTTTCCACATTGTAGGGATTCTAATCTTAAAACGGGGCAATCACCTTCTCCCGTCCGAAATATTTAATTGTTTTTATGCCTCTGAGGTTTTTTGCATGTTTCTCCAAGTAGTTCTCCCACCTGCCTCAGCAGTTGCCTCAGCAACTGCCTCAGTTGCACCATCTCTTGGTGCAACTGCCAAGGATCTAGGGCTGGAAATATTGGGAATACACTGGAGGTAGCTAATTAGGAGCTCACCTCAGGATCATCCTTGTTTCAGTGTCATTGTCATAAAGTGTGGACCCGGACAAGGAACTCCATGGATCCTGCACATTAGAGTCACAAGAGCTGTGGGGAAGTTCTACCCAATGTGTAAGAAGGGAAGATGTATTGAAACTGTATGTAGTGTGGGGAGGAAGGTGAGCAAGTGAGAATATATGGAACATATATTTCCAAACATATGGAAATGACCGACTGGTCTATTCAACCCTGTCTCACATTGGGGATGCTATATATATTGTAATATATTCAGACCCAATCTACCTGAAACCATATAGTCGCCAGGGTGTAAAGAGGGGAAAATTAAATTAATAGTCAAGGCCAGTCATGGAATAGGTAAATGAAAAATGTTTCTAATTAAGCTTTTGAGACTAATTCAGGAGATTGTATTGATTCTGGTTTATATTGAAGGAAAAGAATTGTGAAGAGAAAGCAAAAGTAGACATTGATCAGAGAATAAGGATTTTATGTTGGCAAATTTCTGTTTGGATGTGAAGGATGATTGCATATTTTGACTCCTTTTTTGTATTAACAACTTGGGTCATTCTAAACATTATGAACTAGATTTGCACATTTTTCACCATCAGAATTGTCAATGTTCCCCAATTAAGCTTTGCCAATGTAATTTTCAAGGATTTAAATTACCATCATTCTATTTAAGTCTGTTTTTACCCAACTATTTGCAATGAAAATATGCTTCAAATTTCACACATTGCTCATCTGAACTGGGTGCTGCGCTGCCCATATTTTGGTTGTAAATTTAGTCCCAGATAGCAATTAATTTAGACCTGTTAAATTTCTTACAGATTGCCTTCTGTCCCTTGCCTTGAATCCTGTTTGTCTCTTCAATTTTGCTCGCTTGGTAATCTTATTTGCTCTGTTCAAAAGTTAATACTGCATAAAGTTGACATTCATTGGAATGTCAATTAATTCATCCACATAGAACACACACAGTATTTGTTTCTAACACTGAAAGACCATTCATTTTGGTTATACATGCTAAAACAATTTCGCTCTTTTAGAATGATGATGGCATTAAGAACAATATGAAAATATTACAAACATTTCCAGCTCAACTTGGCACATGCTTGTGTATGAAGATTCAATATTGTTGAAATGCTTTCTAAAAACTAACAAATTTAACTAAAATTTAATAATCAGCCAATGTTGGACAGTAGCAATTATCCGATTTCAAGGAACGTGGAAAAGGTTCTCCATTAATTTGGAGGTAAATTCTGACTTAAATTTGACTCACCTGCCAAGAAAGGGGTAGTATTTGGGTTGTATCGCCCAAGTCTAATTGCCATGGGTCTAAACCTGCCTTGTTTCAATGGGGCAGTTTAAGTCAAATCTGAATTACAGTAAATGATGAGCCTTGACTCAGAGGTAACATTTCTGCCCCTGAGCAAGGAGATAGCTCAGTCGCTACTCAAGACATTGTTAGCAGATGATAAAAGGTTGAAGGTTGAGGGGGGGACTTCTTAGAGTTGTATCATACTCTGAGAGGTATGGACAGGGTGGCTAGAAAGTAGCTGTTTCCTTTAGTTGAAGAGTCAATAACAAGGGGGCATCATTTTAAAGTGAAAGGCAGGAAGGTTTGAAGAGATTTGAGGAGAGGTTTCTTTCTCATCCAGAGATTGATGGGGGTCTGGTTTGCGTTTTCTGGGAGAGAAAGTGAGGTGAGAAACCTCACAACCTTTAAAATGTACAATCAATAGATATTTTATGGTCATCATCAGACTCTTAATTCAAGACTTATATTAAATCTGATTTTCACCATCTGTTATGGTGGGTCTCAAACCTCGGTGTCCAGAACATTAACTGGGTCTTTGGGTTAATAGTCTAGTGATAATGCCATTAAGCCTTTACCTCCCTGCAATTGGACATAATAGTCCAACTGCAGTCTATCAAATGTCTTAAAAAGAATTCAGGTAATTTCATTGCCTTTGTACCTTTTCTTTAATTCACTCGTGGGATATAGGCCACTGGTTGGCCAGCATTTACAGAATCTCTACTGTGTGGAATCAGGCCTTTCGGCCCAACAAATTCACGCCAACCCTCTGAAGGGCATCTCACTCAGATCCATCCACCTAACCTATCCCTGCATTTCCCATGGCTAACCCACCTGACCTACACATGCCTGAACATTATCGGTAATCCACCTAGCTTGTACATCTTTGGTTGGGGAAGGAAACTGGAACACCCGGAGGAATCCACGCAGACACGGACAGAATGTGCAAACTCTACACAGACAGTTGCCCAAGGGAATCGAATCCGGGTCCTGGCGTTATGAGGCAGCAGTGCTAACCACCAAACTACCATGTTGCCCATTGCGGCCCGTTTCAAACAAACCTCTTCCACTCACATTTATAGCCCATCCCAAATTCTTGAGAAGATGGTGGTGAGTTGCCTTCTTGAACTGCTGCAATCCACCTGCTGATGATTGACCCACAATGCCGTTAGGGTGGGAATACCAAGATTTTGAGCCTGTACATTTGTATTTATAAAGCTTGTGGCGATGGAAGTGGAGTGGTGACCGGACACTGTAGCCTGAAGGCTCTTCTGGTCAGGAATTATGTCTCAGATTAAGAAAAAGAACTTTATCACAGGAACAACCCAAGCATTTAATTGGTCAATATAGAGCAGTGAAAAAAATAAGAAAGAGTTACTTGTGCAGAGTTATGCTCAGAGGCCAGGAAAAGTGAGACAATGAATTAAAATTTTCTTGATTATTGAGATACATGTATAAGTTTATACTACTTTTGGCATTAAGTAGTTTGTAGTTTCTCTTTTAGCTTGTGAAGTGGAAAGGTGCTTCTCGTATTGTAATTGTTTCTTAATGGGAGCCTTCCATCAATCCAATTGCAAGGAGGAAGAGCAGCAAACTGAAGCAGTAAATAGAACTGCTGCTCTTTCTTAGGCAGTCCATTGGAATTAAAGATGACTTGTGTCCACTTCAGTTTGTTGAGTTCTGAGGTGGTTTATAATGTATGATCTGCAGACTCTGCCACATGCTTGGAAGTTCCAGACAAGGTGTTTGGAGGTTTGTGAGTGCTCTCTGATGCATTGATGGCATCTCCCATGGCTCCCAACAGAGTGTCTCAAGGTGCTTGATTCCTTCTTGAATAAACCAGCTCCATTTGGCTTGGTCATGGTTAGGGACTCGCATGAGTGTTAGGATGTTTGACAACTTCAGAAATACTTTAATCATACCCCTAAACATTCTCATTGACCACCAGGGAGTTTCCAGTCATGATCAAGCCCCAAGTAAGCTGTTGCTTCATGAATCTGCAAGCAGATATAGGGACGATATCGCCTGCCCAGCAGAGCTGGTTTGGATTGAGTAGTGAATTGGTGCTGGGCATGTTGGCTTAGGAGACAGGACATTGATGTTGGACCACATTTCTTGCCACAGGATTAAGAGGATCCCCCTTATGGCATTACTCCAGTACCTTGATATACGTGCTGCGCATTGTCCAAGTCTCTGAGACATACATGAGCACAGCAGTTGTCTGTTGCCTGGGAAATCATTACCTTAGTCTCAGAACTGGAATCTTGGACCGGGAAAGTTCTTTTCCTCAGTCGCTTGAAGATTGAGCTGGCACATTGTGATGATGAGATTCATTGTCTCTGTCTGCCTTCATCAAGAGGAACCTCCCAAGATACTCCCAAAAAAATGGTTCACATTTTCCCATTTCTGGAGTGAAAGTAGAGGAGTGAAGTTATACTCTGCGAAGCAGTCATCCTGTCAGTTTCAGTTTGTGAACGCCTCATGAAAACTGTAGGGAACATGGGAGAAAGTAAGTGAACTTCAAATCGTCCATTCAAACTCTGTTGATGTCTATTGATCCAAAAAGGAAAATGTAAGAGCTATTGTAGTGAGTAAAGTTTTAATCAACTAACTTATTTCTAAGTGGCTATTTTTGCAATACTTCAGACATGCTGATTGCATAGCATTCTTAAAGACAAGCACACTGTGGGGGCACACCCACGTGCATACACACACACACACACACATTTGGGCACACACAGATACACAGACACAACACGCAACACATACAGACACACGCACATACACACAACACACACGTAACACACACACACACACACACACACACATACACACACACACACACACACACAGATAGTGTTGTTGGGAAAGCAGTTTTCTGAACTTTTTTCATGACTTAATCCCCTGATCTTAAGACTGAACCTCATGACCCATCTCTGCACTGGGTTTATTCCAAGGTATTGATACCTATTGTCTGTGTCCAAAACTCAGTACAATTCTCAAAGTATAATTATGACGCACATGATATATCTTCTCTGAAAATCGAGAAAAATGCTACTCTAAGTGTAGCAATTTGGTCTTATCTGCATTTAAATGAAGGAACAATTTCAAAATGCAGTTGTGCTCTTGAAAATGGCCTCATTTTCATGACAAAGCAGATGTTACAACAATTGGATATTTTTTAAAGAAACCTGTTCTATGAACAGCAACCAGATCATAGCCCCAAAGATATTAGTCACACAGACAGCTAGCAATCTTGTTAATTGGTTCATTTTGCTTCTGTGTAGCTTTGGTATCTGCAGAGCCATTGTTCAGCTCATCGTTCAATGCAAGTGCCATCTCTGAAGTATTCGATTAGATATGGGAGGCGATTAAACGACTCATATAAAAGTTGTAAATGCAGCTTTATGTTAGGCAAGATCCACCCTGGGGTTGCTGGTCTTGATCATATTCTGGCAATTTTAGTTTTGACTTGCACCAGCTGTACACTCAGCAATATGAAGCTGAAAACGCCAGCATTGTTGGGAAGCAGGGGTGCAGTGGCGATGTCAGTATTCCAGAACCCCAGGTATATTGAGAACATGGATTGGAATTCCAGTAGGACAGACGGTTAAAATACAAGTTCAATAATAATAATCTGGAATAAAATGCTTGTCTAAGAGCAACCAGATAAACACTGTCAATTGTTCTGAAAACCCATCTGGTTTATGAAAGTCCTATAGGGATGGGCACTTCCACCCTTAACTGGTCTACATGTCATTCTAGATCAGCAGTAATGTGGTTAACTTTCAGGGGTGAGCAGTAATGCTGGCCTAACCTGTCATGCTGACATGCCATCAATAAACAAAGTTAAAAATCACACAACAACCTAGGCTTGTTCAATATATCGTATTAGTTGAGTGACACTATGATCTTGTGCTATAAATTCTATGAAGGGCTTTTGCCCAAAACATCGATTTTCCTGCTCCTCAGATGCTGCCTGACCCGCTGTGCTTTTCCAGCACCACTCTAATCTTGACTATAAATTCTGTGTCTTATGATCCTACCCCACTAGCTACCTGATGAAGGAGCAGCGTTCCGAAAGCTAGTACTTCCAAATAAACCTGTTGCACTGTAACCTGTGATTTTTATCTTTGTCCACCCCAGTCCAACACTGGGTACCACATCCTCATCAATAAGCAAGTCATATCCTTTTATGGAGCACATGTTGAATGTTTTTTTGGAAATTCAACTACATTAACATCAATTGGTATCCTTTATATACCCTGTTTCTTCGACCTCAAGAAACCAAATTAATTTGCCAAATTCCGTTTTCATTTCACAATGTGATGTTGACTCTGCTTGATTGTACAATGATTGCCTACGTATCTTGCTAAAACCCTTTGAATAATGTGCTCCAACATTTTACCAACAATGCCTGGTAGGGGAACAAGCATTCCTGTCTCCCTCCTTGCTTGAATAGACGTTTACATTTGCTTTTTCCATTCCGTTAAGATATCTCCAGAATCGAGGGGATTACAGAAGATTATAATCAATGCATCTGCTACGTTTAAGACCTCAGGTTGCAAACAGCCAGGAATAATGCCAGTTATTGGACTCATTCACCAGGATGCGTGGTGGTGAGAGTTTTGATGGGGGATGGAATTGAAAGAGTTAAAACACACAGCCTTTCTTAGAAGAACAAAAGACTACTACAAAAAGGGAAATTGTTGAAGATACTGTAATTATTTCAGAGGAAATTAAGTTTTCTGAAAAGGAAAACATTTTTGAGAGCATATTAAATTCTGTTGCAGAGATATAGAATCCCTGCAGTGTGGAAACAGGCCCTTCAGCCCATCAAGTCCACACAGACCCTCTGAAGGACAACCTACCCAGACCCATTCCCCCACCCTATATTTACCCCTGAACACTATGGGCAATTTCCCATAGCCAATTCACCTAACCTGCAAAGTTTTGGACTGTGGGAGGAAACTGGAGTGCCCAAGGAGAAAGTGCAAACTCCACACAGACAGTCACCCAAGGCTGAAATTGAACCCAATGTCCCTAGTGCTGTGAGGCAGCAGTGCTAACCACTGAGCCACCATGCCACCCGTAGGTAGGAGATATTGGTAAAACTTTGTGTATGCTCAGGGCACAGCGAGCCTGATGTCTCTGAAAAAACAGACAAGTTTTGGAAAGACGTTTTTTTAATTATTGATTAACCCATTGCCTTCAAGAGGCTGGAGGTCTGTACCTAAAGCTCGGGAACCTAACAGTCCAGCTCAATTTGTGGGCAAGTGCCAGGTGACTACATACACACACCTTTGTCCCTTCCTGTCCCATTCAAATTAGTGATCCTCCCACTGACTGCATGGAGGGCAAAAACAGGCACAATCTGAACGAAACTAGTTGGATCAAATTTGGAGAGATAGTTGCTTAAGTGCAGATACTTATTACCCACATTTTTCTTAGGATCCTTGTTCCTGATCTACAGGGATTAATAGAAATGCAAAGTGGCTCCAGAGCTCGCATACGACGCTCAACCCATCTCTACAGCTACGAAGTCTATCATTCTTTAGAAGAGGTATGTAGATAAAGCCTCAGTAACAGCTTTACTGTTTGTCCTTTGTATGATCACTTCTGCTATTAAACCATGACCCAAATCTCAGGTTTGAGATTTATGCTTCAAAGACTTTTTCGCTTGGTCAGCTGACGACTGAACTGATACATTGTGGCAATGATGAATTTTATTACTGACATGATACCATTGTTTAAGATCGATATTTAACATACACTTAAAAGCTTCAGTAGAAACAAAACGTAGCTATGAACACTTTTTTAAAAGCATGATGTAGTCAATTCTGTGGGAACATAGCTAAGACCGGAAATTGTTAAACCTTCATGAAGTTGAACGATACACTTGAGGTGATAAGAAAGCAGAGAGGAGGGAGATAGAGAGCCACAGTGATAACGTCACTTCACGGGGTTAACGAGAACATAAAAGTGCAGTATACCTCCTGTTTATTGATAAGGGTACATTTTGTGGAAGCTAGGGTAGTCAATAATGAGGGAATGTAAAAAGTTTGTGAAACATTCTAAATTATTATACTGACAGTGTTTCCAGGAGAGAACTTAGAGCCATAGAGATGTACAACACAGACACAGACCCTTCGGTCGAACTCTTCCATGCCGACCAGATATCCTAACCTAAGCTAGTTCCATTTGCCAGCACCCGGCCCATATCCCTCCAAACCCTTCCTATTCATACACTCATCCAGATGTCTTTTAAATGCTGCAATTGTACCAGCCTCCACTACTTCCTCTGACAGCTCATTCCATACATGTACCACTCTCTGTGTGAAAAGGTTGCCCCTTAGATGCCTTTTATATCTTTCCCCTTTCAACCTAAACCTATGCCCTCTAATTCTGGACTTCCACACCCCAGGGAAAAGACTTTCTCTATTTATCCTATCCATACCCATGAATGGACAAAATATGTCTCCGACATACGCTTGAATATAGTCTGTAATAACTGCACTAAAGATACAAGGTGAGTTTTCATTTTCCACAACATTCATCAATGCTTTGTCGAGAGAAGGTTCCCAAAGTAAAGAAAATGGTCCATGTTTTTCAGGATCTCGCTGTTAATCAATGTGGTATTTTGCTGTGGGAATTGTTTGGAAGTGAACCTTCATTTTCTTGGTGTTCAATGAAAGACCAATTTTCTCAAATTCCTTGGTAGGAGTTGACTGTGGCCTGGGCTTCAGTTTCTGAGTGAACGCATGTACCCCAGCGTCACCTGTAGAGTGGAGCTCAGTAATTGACATTGGAATGATCTTGGCTTTGGATTGAGGGTGGTGTGAGAGGAACAGTTTTTTTCTGATGAGGCGACTATTCTGTAAATTGTGGGCAATTTGCTGCAGGTGAGATCTAGAAACTCAATGAGATTGTACAATGTTCAGCACATTTTGATGTAGCCTGAGTCTGTATGCAACAAGATCAGTGCAACATTCAGGCTTGGGATGATAAGTGGCAAATAACATTCACGCTACACACGTGCCACGTGATGACACCTCCAGTAAGGAATAATGTAACCATCACCTCTTAGCATTCAAGGGTATTACCATGGTTCAGACACCATGATCAACTCTGGAAAGTTACTAATGACCTGAAGCTAAACTGAACTGGCATAATAAATACAGTGGTTACAGGAACAGTTCCCATCCCATCCTGGCAATATTTTTCGACAACCTCTACCATCAGGGAGAAGGTATAGAAGCCTGAACACATGTACCAGCCGGTTGCATAACAGTTCCTACCCTACTGTTGTTAGAATACTGAATGGACTCACAAACTCTTAGCATTCGCCTGGACCTGTGTTTTTGTTTTTGCAGCTGTTTACTTATTATTTATTATCTATGCTACTTAACTCTGTGATCTGCCTGTATTGCTCACAAGACAAAGCTTTTCACTGTGCCACGGTACACGTGACAATAAATTCAATTCAATTCAGATTCGAGTTCAGAGGCTGGGAATTCTGCAGGGATTAACTCAACACTTGACTCTTCAAAGCCTCACCACCATCTATAGAGCACAAGTCAGGAGTGTGAAGGAATACTCCCCATTTACCTGATGAATGCAGCTCCAGCAACACTCAAGAGGCTTCACACCACACAGGAGAAAGTAGCTTGCTTGATTGGCACCACATCCACCACCTTCAACGTTCATACTCTCCACCACCAACACACAGTGATAGCAACACTTCATATCTACAAGATGGACTACAGCAACTCACCAAGGTTTTTTTGACAGCACCATCTGAACCTGTAACCACGACCATTGAAAAGGTCAACAGCAGCAGATACATGGAAATACCAGCACCAACATGTTCCTCTCTTTAGCCACTCATCCTCCTGACCTGGAAATACATGATTGTTCCTTTTACTGTTACTGGATCAACTTCCTCATTAACATCACTGTGAGTGTAGCTGCTCTAAACTGAGCGCAGCAGTTTAAGAAGGAGGCTCAGCCACTACCTTTTCAAGGGCAATTACAGATCGGCAGTAAATGCTGGCCCAGCTGGTGACACCCTCTCCTTAGAACCATTTTCTCAGTGGTTTTTGTCAGTGGCCATTTGTCATTACCTTCTGTTCTCGGGGCAGAGTGAGAAGGCAAGTCCCAAATCTACATCGGTCAGAACGGGAAAACTGCTCGCATTATTGTGAACCGGCAAGACAACTGACCCCTCTCCAGATTGGAATATCCCACTGCTATTTGCAGCAATGGATCAAAAATGAAAAATAAGAAGAAGGCACCACTGAACAGTGGAACTCTATCTTTGCAATGCACCCAGAGGAGGAAGAAGGATGGATACTCATCCATCTTTATATGTACAAGCCAGCAATATTGTTGCAGACTTTTCAAATTCCTTGATCACTCTATAGTTATACACTGGGTATGTAATTTTAACAGCTGAGGTCACTACACACTTCCATTCCTTAAGTTTTCAGTCCAAATGCATTTTGACATCTGTCTGTTACTGACCAGAACGTATCATGGAACGGGAATTGATTGTTCTGTTAGAGCATGATCGATCTGCATCTCAACTCCATTGATAATTTTCCTCCCTGTTTCTTGTTGCCAATACCAAACAAAACTCTTATCAACTTCAATATTGAAACTTTCAACTGACCTCACATTTTGTAAGGAGAGTGTTCAAGGTTTCCATCAGATTATCATGTATTCTCATCTGCCTAAAAGTATAAATGGGTTAAATTGAAACAAGCAGCTTTGAAATTCTGATGCTAATCTCTCTCCTGAAGAAAGTTTTCATACCACAATGTGGTTTTTCAGTTGTGAGTGAGCTCATATTATTGCAGTGTCTGACAACCATTGTCATTTGACATTGTGTAGAGAATAGAACATTGTGTCATCTACAGTTTTACAAATGCGTGTTTAAAATTCAAATTGGCCTTTCCATTGTTGCTAATTGTCAAATATTTAAGGGTGATGCATCATACTTAAGACTGACTTTTGAACCTCATGTTGTAAATGTATTCCATGCACAGTGCCTCAGTGGTTAGCACAGCTGCCTCGCTGCACCAGGGACCTAGATTTTGATTCCATTGGGTGACTGTCTGTGCAGAGTTTGTACATTCTCCCTGTGTCTGTATGAGTTTCCTCCAATTGCTCTGGTTTCTTCCCAAAGTCCAAAGATAGAGTCATAGTCATAGAGGTGTACAGCACAGAAACAGACCCTTCAGTCCAACCCATCCACGCCGACCAGATATCCCAACCCAATCTAGTCCCACCTGCCAGTACCCGGCCCATATCTCTCCAAACTCTTCCTATTCATATACCCATCCAAATGCCTCTTAAATGTTGCAATTGTACCAGCCTCCACCACTTCCTCTGGCACAGCTTATTCCTTACACGTACCACTCTCTGTGTGAAAAAGTTGCCCCTTAGGTCTCTTTTATATCTTTCCCCTCTCACCCTAAACCTATGCCCTCTAGTTCTGGACTCCCTGACCCCAGGGAAAAGACTTTGTTTATTTATCCTATTCATGCCCCTCATAATTTTGTAATCCTCTATAAAGTCACCCCTCAGCCTCTGTCGCTCCAGAGAAAACAGCCCCAGCCTATTCAACCTCTCTCTACATCTCAAATCCTCCAACCCTGGCAACATCCTTGTAAATCTTTTCTGAACTCTTTCAAGTTTCACAACATCTTTCCGATAGGAAGGAGACCAGAATTGCATGCAATATTCCAACAGTGGCCTAACCAATGTCCAGAACAGCTGCAACATGACCTCCCACCTCCTGTACTCAATACGCTGATCAATAAAGGAAAGCATACCAAACGCCTTCTTCACTATCCTATCTACCTGTGACTCCACTTTCAAGGAGCTATGAACCTGCACTCCAAGGTCTCTTTGTTCAGCAACACTCCCAAGGACATTACCATTAAGTGTATAAGTATTGCTAAGATTTGCTTTCCCAAAATGCAGCACCTCGCATTTATCTGAATTAAACTCCATCTGCCACTTCTCAGCCCATTGGCCCATCTGGTCCAGATCCTGTTGTAATCTGAGGTAACCTTCTTCACTGTCCACTACACCTCCAATTTTGGTGTCATCTGCAAACTTACGAACTACACATCTTATGCTCACATCCAAATCATTTATATAAATGATAAAAAGTAGTGGACCCAGCACCGACCCTTGTGGCACTCCACTGGTCACGGGCCTCCGGTCTGAAAAACAACCCTCCACCACCCTCTGTCTTCTACAGGTTAGTTAGATTGGTCATGCTAAATTGCCCATAGTGTCCAGGGATGTGTAGGTTGGGTGGATTAGCCATGGGAAATGCAGGATTATTGGGTGGGTATGTGTGCGTGATGCTCTTCACATGTTGGTGTTGGACTTGATGGGTTGAATGGACTTCTTCCAGGCTGTAGGGATTCTATGATATTCAATGCACTTTATGAAAATATGTTTTTTTAATCTAGGGATAGGGAACTACATGGCAGGATCATGTGTCTATTTAAAGATGGAATTATTTCACCATCTTAAAAACTGTTGCATAAAATCTGACAGATTGTTTTGAGGTGTATATTTTAAACAATTTAGAGAATTTTCTTTCAGATTCAAAGTTGGATGCATCACATGAATCGATCACATTCTCAGCTCCTATATCTTTTCTCCATTGGAAAATCCTTTGAAGAACGACCTCTTTTTGTTCTTCAGGTAACTTACGCAGATTGTCAAAAATTGGAATGCATGAGTCGTCAGTCAAATACTTCTGATGTTCACTCGAATTTTTGTTTCAGCTTGGCAAGAGATCAAAACATTTAAAGAAAGCCGTGTGGATAGATTGTGGCATTCACGCTAGAGAATGGATTGGTCCAGCGTTTTGTCAATGGTTCGTTAAGGAAGTAAGCAACCAACTACAATTGGCTGCATTTTCTCTTTGCAGCTTTGAGTTGATTTGGAACATTTAGATTTATTTAATGAGTCGATGCAAGACAATGTTATTTATTGCAACAATAATTTTTGGAACAGATAGTGCAATCATTGATGACGTGACTGAACAAGGAGAAACAAACTTACCTGATTCCTTTTTTTTATAATTCATTCACGAGATGAAGGCATCACTGGCTAGGCCAACATTTCTTGCACATCCCTAATTACTCAGAGAACAGTTAAGAGTCAACCACATTGCTGTGGGTCTGGAGTCACATGTAGTCCAGACCAGGTAAGGACAGCAGTTTCCTTCCCTAAAGGATATTAGTGAAACAGATGGATTTTCCCAACAATCAACATTGGCTTTATGGTTATCATTAGACTCATAATTCCAGATTTTTATTGAACTCAAATTCCACCATCTGCCATGGCAGGATTCAAACTCAGGTCCCCAGGACATTACCTATGTCTCTGGATTAATAGTGGTGATGAAGGGCTGATGAAGTCCCGATGAAGGGCTTTTGCCCGAAACATCGATTTTCCTGCTCCTCGGATGCTGCCTAACCTGCTGTGCTTTTCCAGCACCACTCTGATCTAAACTCTGGTTTCCAGCATCTGCAGTCCTCACTTTTGCCTCTGGATTAATAATCTAGTGATAAAGCCACTAGGCCAACCTCTCCCCAGTTTTATAGCAAGATCCTTTTGTTCCTGCTGCAGCATGGCCTGATGTTGGACGAAGTTAAAGTTAGCAGCAAAATGGACTGGAGAAACTAAAGGAAGTAAGGTCTGACCAATCTTCAGATCTGGTACCCTACATCCCAGGGTTCTAAAAGAGATAACTGAAGAAATAGAGTTGATACTTTCGCTATGATTTTCCAAAGCCCTGTGGACACTGGAATGGTTCCAGCATGGTGGAAGCTGGTAAATGTGACAGTACTATTCAAAAATAAGGGAGTGAAATTACGTCACTATAGCTAGCTCACCATTAGATAAGCACTGGAATCTAATATTCAGGAAGTATTAGCAATGCACTTATAAAATCATAATATGATCAGGTAAAGTCAACACATTTACACAACATGGAAAGCGTGCTTAACTATTTATTAGATTATAAGACCATAAGATCCAGGAGCAGTAATCGGCCATTCAGACCACTGGGTCTGCTCTGCCTCTCAATGAGATTTTGGTTGATCTAATCATTCTGATCTCCATTTTCCTGCCCTATGTCCAAAGCTCTTGATCCCTTTACTGGATTAAAAATCTATCTCGGCCTTGAATATACTTAACAATCCATTCTCCAAAGCCCTCTCTGGTAAATAATTCTACACTATCATTCCCCTCTAAGGGAAGAACATTATTCCCATATCTGTCTGAAATGGACAGCTCCCTGCTCTCTGGTCCTGGACTCATCCCTGAGTGGAAACAAACTTTCAGGATTCACCTGCCAAATCCCGCTAAGAATCTTATACATGTCAATAAGGTCAGAGGACACAGACCCATGGAGGAACAAGGAAACCTAAATATCAGATAAAGCAAACGAGCAAAATCCCTTACTCACACGTAGAGACAGAGAGTACGTGACTAGGCCTAGAGAGACTGACCAGAAACTAGACTAAAGGGACCTTAACCATTGAGATGGGGAGAAATAGACAGGGACACACACTTTAGCCCCCAGTCCAACAAGTTTCCTCTCTGATGAATGCCTTCACTCAAGAACCCAAGCTTCCCCCTCACACTATCCAAACACACACTGCACCTTACACTGATTTTTGATTTGATTTATTATTGTCGCATGTACCTGGGTACAGTGAAACGTTTTGTTTCACGTGCATTAAAGGCAGATCATACCATACAAAGATCATAGGGTGATTGAACAGAGCAAGGAATACAATGTTATGGCTGCAGAGAAGGTGCACAAAAAGCAAGATCACCAATAGCTTTGAATTTAAGGAATTGCTATGGATTTGGATAGAAAGTAACTAAAGCCTGTGGAGGATCAGGAGACCAGTCCTGTTCCACAGCCATCACAAGCTAGGGATCTCATGCAGATATCTGAGGATCTCGTTGTCTAATTTTTCCAATGAGTTACAGATTTAAACACAAATATTTGTGAGATTTACAATCAGAAGAATATCTATTAGATTAGATTCCCTACAGTATGGAAACAGGCCCTTCAACCCCTAATAGGTCCACACCAACCCTCCAAAGAATAACCCACTCAGACCCATTCCCCTGCCCTATATTTACCCCTGACCTAACACTATGGGTAGATTAGCATGGCCAATTCACCTGACCTGCATATCTTTGGATTGTGGGAGGAAACCGGAGCACCCGGAGGAAACCCACACAGGTACAGGGAGAATGTGCAAACTCCACACTGACAGTCGCCCCAGACTAGAATTGAACCTGGGTCCCTGGTGCTGTAAGCCACCGTGCTTCCCCTGTAGTTTGACCTCTGTGCTTTTGCAGAGAACGTTATGAAGTTAGTACACTAGGAAGGCTGCAATACTTTTGATCTAAGGAAGGTCCCACATTGAAAGGCTGAGGGAACTGAGGCTGTTTTCATTGGAGAGAAGAAGGTTGAGAGGTGACTTAATCAAGGCGTATAAGATAATCAGAGGGTTAGATAGGGTGGACAGGGAGAGCCTTTTTCCTCAGGTAGTGAAGGCTAACATGAGGGGATATAGCTTTAAATTGAGGAGTGATAGGTTTAGGACAGATATCAGGGGTAGCTTCTTTACTCAGAGAGTCGTAGGGCCGTGGGATGGCCTGCCTGCAACAGTAGTATGCTCGCAGATGCTAAGGGCATTTAAATGGGTATTGGACATACATATGGATAATAATGGAACAATGTAGGTTAGATGGGCATCAGATTAATTTCACAGGTTGGTGCAAGGGCTGTAGGGCCTGTACTGCGATGTAACATTCCATGTTCTATGTGTTATGGACTAGGCCAGACCACTCAAAACATTCTTAAGCAGGCAGCCCCAGACCATAACTTTGCAATTTGTTTCGGTAAGTGTACAGTGAAAATTACGCGGAGTAAGATAGCGAGGTTGACTACTAGATTTCAAAACAATCAAAACTTTATTCACAAAATTGCACAATGAAACACAAAGAACAGAATAAAGAACCCTTACAGAACTCAGCCTATCCAACTTGACTTAATTATGCTGTTCCAAATATACACAACAGTCCCAATAAGCAAACTCCATTTAAAAACCAGTATAAATGGAACACATGCTTACAGGTTGAAGTTGAAGGGCACAAAAAGAGAGAGCGAGTTTCCACACAACTCCCTGTTGAACTTCTCACCAGCTCAAGACTGAACTAAAAACTGCTCAGCTCAGCTAGAGAGCTGACCATTCCCTCCCCTTTCATTACACAGGTCACTTCTAAAACATGACCACTTTGGCCTGAAGTCTCATCTGTTTACAAATAAGCAAAAGGCCTCTCAAAATCCTTTTCATCTCTGTACCAAACCAGACTGATCAGAACCCATCCCAGTTTATTGCCCCTCTGAAAAAGGTCAAAGACAGAGTCTTCTTGAGCCAAGGAACAGTTTTTAAAAGAAAAGGGAGTAGCTTTGTGATATATGTTCTATTAGATTAGATTCCCTACAGAATGGAAACAGGCCCTTTGACCCAAAAAGTCCACACCAACCCTCCAAAGAGTAACTCACCCAGAGCTATTTCCCTCTGATTAATGCACCTAACATTATGGGCAATTTACCATGGCCAATTCACCTAACCTGCACAAGTTTGGACTGTGGGAGTGAACCAGAGCACCCAGACATGTGGAGAATGTGCAAACTCCACTCAGATAGTCACCTGATGGTGCGAATTGAACCCGGGTCTCTGGTGCTATGAGGCAGCAGGGCTAACCACTGTGCCACTCCATGTTCTATGCTCTATGTAAGCTTTAAAACAGCTGAGGTTTCCTTTGTATACAAAGGTGAAGGACTGCAGTAAAAGTGAATTAGTTTTATGAAGTATTGGAATGTTTTTAGTATTTTGGGTATATTTTCAATGCAAGTTCTCTTCATAGAACACAGAACATAGAACAATACAGCACACAACAGGCCCTTCGGCCCACGATGTTGTGCCGAACATTTGTCCTAGCTTAAGCACCTATCCATGTACCTATCCAATTGCCACTTAAAGTTCGCCAATGATTCTGACTTTGCCACTCCCACAGGCAGCGCATTCCATGCCCCCACCACTCCCTGGGTAAAGAACCTACCTCTGACATCTCCCCTATACCTTTCACCCTTCACCTTAAATTTAT